>NC_056741.1:1736599409-1736759409 GCF_019279795.1 Protopterus annectens | reverse complement strand
GCAGAGAGAGAGAGAGAAAGGCAGAAGCACGAGAGAGAGAGAAAGGCAGAAGTACGAGAGAGAGAGAGAGAAAGGCAGAAGCACGAGAGAGAGACAGAGAGAGAAAGGCAGAAGCACGAGAGAGAGACAGAGAAAGGCAGAAGCACGAGAGAGAGACAGAGAAAGGCAGAAGCACGAGAGAGAGACAGAGAAAGGCAGAAGCACGAGAGAGAGACAGAGAAAGGCAGAAGCACGAGAGAGAGACAGAGAAAGGCAGAAGCACGAGAGAGAGACAGAGAAAGGCAGAAGCACGAGAGAGAGACAGAGAAAGGCAGAAGCACGAGAGAGAGACAGAGAAAGGCAGAAGCACGAGAGAGAGACAGAGAAAGGCAGAAGCACGAGAGAGAGAAAGGCAGAAGCACGAGAGAGAGGGGATGACAATGGCAGTTCTGTACTTAGGCTGTAGTTGAATAAGGTATTCAATGGCAAAACTAGCTCTTGCTGGAGATGGTGCAGAATGCAGCCTGGGATACTATCGGGTCCCATGGACCCTGTGTTCTTTGCCTTGGATAGGGCTTTTAACATGATCTACAGAGATGTGAAGTGCGGGACAAGTATCAGGATTGTTGAATGGGCCTTTGAGGAAGGGGATAGGGGGTGAGGTTTGCGGTGAACCTGCCAGTAGGTTGGCTAAGTCAACAGGATCAGTGTAAGGGGTACCGTTAAGTACAAACTCTGAACAAACATGGGCTTTGCCATGAAGCTTCCTGACATAACTGAAGGCTTTGTGGTTTCCCTTTGTTTCGGAGGCTAGTTTTAACTCAAAATTGGCTTTGAAGGTTTTCACTAGTGATCTAATTTGCTTGAGGCTGAGGAGGGGGTTTTCCAATTTGGAATTTGTTTCTTTCTACACTTGGACTACAGTTTCTTCCTTATGTTGTAAAGCCTGTTGAAAGAGGATGTCCATCAGGCAGGTTTGTGCTTCCTTGAGAAGCAGGTTTTAGATCTGTTGGATATCGCCAAGTCCATCTAATTGTACAGGTGCTTGTATACTGCACTGGCATACTATTCAGCATAGTTGTCTGCATCCTCTGAAGGATTCGGTGGTGTGAAGCTACAGATTACACTCCCTTAGGAAGTTGTAGTCAGCTTCTGAGAAGTTTTTGGAAATCTTGTGATCCACCTTAGTCAGCAAAAAAAAAAAAGTCCGGTCTTTCTTGAATGCTGTAGCATGACCCAGGTAGAATTGTAACAGTCTGAACATCTAGGCAATGCAGTCTGGCAGAGGACTTGGAGAATTAAGGAGCCGTTAACAAGCTGTTCTTGCAGTTCAGTGGTGCAAGGTTAGATTTCCTCAGCCTCCACTGCCTAACAACTGTGGGACTCTGAGCAAGTCATTTAAGACATTGCTCCCAGGCAGAGTCTGAACATGGTCCATGGAGATTAGTACTTAAACCAGAAAACAAATCCAAATATTAAGAGTACTTTGGAAGAATCAGTAAAGGAATGTATCTATTTAGATTAGTTGGGCTGGCCACTTTTGATAAGAAAGAAGACTTACGACAGACTATCTTGATAGAAAACAAATTGAAGACAAAAGCTTGCAATTCTGAAACGTACCTTACTGAATTGATGGCCACTGGGAAAGCAGTCTTCCAAGAAAGAAACTGCACATCTGCCAAGCTTGAAGGAAGGTTTCATTAGAAACTCCAAGAAGAAATTCAAATCTCAAGCAAGTGCCAGGCTAGTTAGAAAGCCTTGAATGGAATTCATCTAAAAAGGAAGCCTTTG
Source organism: Protopterus annectens (assembly GCF_019279795.1). NCBI lineage: Eukaryota > Metazoa > Chordata > Ceratodontiformes > Protopteridae > Protopterus > Protopterus annectens. Next base: position 1,736,757,639 of record NC_056741.1, on the reverse strand, counting down.
CTAGATCTATGTGCTGCCAATGATTTGAATTTCGCGAAGAGAGAGCTACATGAATTTTAACAGATAAAATAACCATCACCCTTTATGATAGCTAGGAAAGGATTTTTAATTGTGAATCTAGTGGATTAGTACATTTAGCAAAGTGTAAAGAATGTCAAGCTTTCTACATTGGCAAGAATGAAAGAATATTAAAAAGGAGAATATATGAACACTGCTATGACATGCAGAATAAGAAAGAAATTAATGCCATCTTTAAACACTCCCTAGAATGGACAAAAGCGAGGTTTATTTTTTTGGTATTAGGAGTGGTAAAAAGGGAAGCAAGAGGGAGGCAATGGGAAGAAAGGATGGAATATTGCAAGCCACCAATGCACCTGGTTTAAATGAAAATGTATCCCTTGCCCCACCCCCGTGTTAAGGAGAAGAGCTGCTATTTATTTGCTTCACTGAATATCATCTTCTCTCTGCAGTAAGTGGGGGTTATTGTTCTCACTTCATTGATATTCGGTGTTGAACTCTTAGCCTAGAGGGTTTCTCTATGCTTATAAGTCTTAGTCACTTATCTCCAAATTTATTTCTGCTGAACAGCTGAATATTTGAGCTGTTTAGTTAGCGGTTATCTCAGCTTGTAATAAAGTTGATGTAGGTATACAAGTACAAACTTGCAGTGTTCTAATATAGTACGGCATTTTATTTCTCTCCATTTGCTTCACTGAATATTGTGATCTCTCGGTCTCTCTGCAGTTAAGTTTCCCGCCCTGTTCTTGTGGTGGTATTAATCTTGGTGGCTTTGGAATGGCCCGCCCCTCCTGTAAATTTGTGTTTGAACACTCTTCTGGGGTCCATCTCATTTGCTCACTCAGAGTACAGCGAGATCATACTTTGATTTCAGACACTCCTACCAGTCCCATCTATTCAGCTCTATCCCAGTCTAGTGTCATTAGTTCATTCTACCCAATACAGAGAGAACATTTGAGTAGGCCAACCCACTTAGGCCCTTAACCTTGAATTACCTTCTGTTTCTCCTTTCTCCCTTTCCATTTTACTTTGTGTTCTGACAGTGTGCTTCTCAGCTGATAAGTATATTTTTTGGCACTAACTGTTCAGAGTTGAATTAAACAATGATTGAATTCAGTTCAGAATATAGTTTGAATAAATTGCTTTAATATTGCTACAAACTCAAGTGCGCTAGCTTGCACTGCAAATTGTTTTTAGCGCTGTTCTAGCTGCTTTTCTGCAACAAAAAAAATTAAGCTCGTTTCCTGCCTTTCCTGTAACTTGTCTAGTCCATATACAGATTTGCTGTATCCAAGACTGCTTGTAAACTTCTGAGCCCCCCAAGCCTCTCTGTGTCGGAGGGAAGCCTTCTAGATGGTCAGTGGGAGTGGTAAGCACTAGGCAGCCTATCTACCATAAGAGGAGCAGTTTCTGGCTCAGAAATTGTAGTTTATTGGCTGTTTGGGTAGTTTTTTTCCATTTCCTTCAACTTTCTGGTGTAAAAGCCTGCGTTTGCACTTTTCCCGCCTTTCCTGTAACTAGTCTAGTCCAGATACAGATTTGCTGTATCCAGGACTGTTTGTAAGCTTCTTAGAAGTGCCAAAGTCTGCTCTTCAATTTTTCCCTTAGATCTGCTAATTCTATCCTCTCCTGCACTTTCACTAGCGTATTAGTCTAGCACTTTACCATACCAGGCTTCTTGTAGCAATTATTGTGCCACACAAAAGTGCTACCAGCACTAAACATTCTACGAGGAAACAGCTCCAGTACTTATTATTGATGCCCACCCCTCCAGGCATGTCTAAAGGTCAGTTCCCTCTGCTTTCCCCCTGTTAACCTGGTGAACTTGGGTATCCTGAGGCAATGTAGCAACTGCCTCATGTGCACAGACAACCCTCTCCTCTTACCTCCCAACACTCAGGCTTGCAAGAGATTCACTTACATGTCCAAAATGCAAGCCACGCACTCGCCAGCCAAGACCAGAATAGCTGGTCAAGAAGAGGTCAACACTTGCACCACACCACATGGAACACATAGCCCTCCAGAACACACACCAGCACTGCCTTCACATAAAAACACAAACCACACACCCACCTTCATTGAGGCTCTCAATAAAAATCTACCCAAACAGCAGAGACCTCAAAGGCAGAAATGCACTCTACCACCACGACACTAATCACAAGACATAAATTTTCCTTAACAGTGTGCCACTCAACCAAAGCCCCTAAGGCAAAACAGCATGCCCAGCACACTAGTCAAAGGTGACTCGATAGTGAGACACACTGATGTCCCACTCACTAGGCTGAACAACAGTCAGCTGCCTGTCAGCTGCCAGGATCCAACATATAATGCATGCACTTAGGTCCCTCAACAACAGGTACAAATATGACTCTGGTCATTGCACATGTGGGTGTGAATGACCTGAGACATACCCCCCTGGACTACATGAGAAGAGATATGGAGGAGCTCTCTGATATGTAGCCTAGGCGGGTACGACCCTAGCCCTGAGCAGCATCCTACCATCACCCAGAATGATACCACAGTACAAGCAGAAAATGATTTTAATAACTGGCCAAGTTTCTGGTGTCATTCTCAGGGGATCCAGTATCTGTCTGCCTGGGATGACATGACTGACAGACCTCGATGTTTTGCCAAAGATGGCCTGCATCCATCACCCCTGGTCTTCCAGATACTGGCCAGGACTCTTGCCATCCCTATAGTGCCTTTTTTAGGCAGTGTTCCAAAGACCAAATTACCACCGTAACAGCTACAAACAAATGCAATCGGAGGGTCATGCTGCTCAACGCCAGAAGTCTAAATCTCAAAATGCACTCGCTTGAAGCACTCCTTAAAATTGAGAACATACATTTGTGCTGTAACAGAGACCTGGTTCAAGGCAGCAGAAAGCACCCCTGCACTACCAGGCTATAACTCATTCCACACCTTTTGCCCCAGAACTTGGGCCAAAGCTCCAAAAGGTGGTGGCGTTTCCATATTCATAAAGGATGCACACACCTCCAGACTGGTAGCACAACATAACGCATCAGAGATACTTCAGGTGCAGCTAACACTGGGTAAGACAACAATTCAGGTCGTAGCCTGTTATTGGTCCCCAACCATGTCCCAAGACACTCACTCCACGTTCCTAAGCACCCTGGAGAATATTTGGGTCCAACCTAACAAACTCATGCTGGGCAACTTCAACTACCCCTCCATTAACTGGGAAAACTACTCATGTACAAATACACTTGTCCAATGTTTCCTGGAATTCATTAAATTCCAATGAATTGGACCAGCTTGTTCTTACCCCCACTAGAGGTAGCAACATCCTTGACCTGATCATTACTACCATGTGCGACTGTTGCTCTACACCAATCGTCGACTCCTCCCCAGTTAGATCACACCACAAACTAAATCACCTTGGAAATCCACATCCCTCCCATCCCCACAAAGGTAACCTTCATGAAAAACTTCTTCAAAAGCTAACTTTGGGCTCCTAAGAACAGAGGTGGCTAACTTCACGGCACCCATGCAAATGGGTAATAGTTGCATGACCGCCAAATCATACACCAATGCACTGTATGAACACTTACACAAAAGCATGGATCTCACCATACAAAGATGCTTTCCTCCAAAAAAAGGAAGCCAATCTGGTGGGCCCCTGCCATAAACTCTACAACAGGAGGAGGAAACCGATGCGGAATAAGGTGAAGTCCCAAGACTGGAAAACCCCCTTAGCCTCAACAAAAAGTTGAGATCTCTCATCAAATCCTCGAAAGTTAGTCATGAAAACAGAACAGAACTACAGCAGATGAGTATAGAAGGCCTTATGGTAGTCTTTACTATGTAAAAGAACCTTCATAGCAATGCCCATATTTGCTCTGAGCTACTGCACAATGGTACCTCCCACACCTAGCCAACAGGTATTGCCAATATACTGGCAGACAGATTCAGTGCCAACTTTACCCCTCTCTCCCACCCACCTCCCCCCAAGGACCAATCACAATACCAGTAGATTGCCAGGCACCCAGTAGTATTGCCAGGCACCCAGTAGTATTGCTGCACAGGTTAAAACAGCACTGTCCAAGGCCAAGAATACAGCTTCTATGGGACCCGACAATATCCCTGGCTGTGTTCTACATGAACTAGAGTGAACTGGCACCTCACCTGTGTACCCTGTTCAATCACAGCCTCACCTCAGGCTTTGTCCCTACCAAATGGAGCACTGCTATAGTCATTCCTCTCCACTAAGGAGGAGTGGCTACAGACCTTGGGAACTATTGCCCCATTAGCCTGATAAGTCTGATATGCAAAGCTATGAAATGCATCATCATGGACCTAATAAGCAAGGATATAGGGAATCTCCAAAACTCTGGATCCCACACAGTTTGGTTTTGTGAAGGGTAGATCATGCCTGCTCAACTCGGTCAACTTGGAGTCAAGTTACCAGAGCTGTAGATGAATGCAAGGTGGTTCATACAGCCTACCTTGATCTGACCAAGGCCTTTGATACCATTCCCCACTTAGAAATCATAGAAAAACTCACTAAGTTAGGCACCAACCCCTATATCACTAGCTGGGTTGCAAACTGGCTCTCAGATAGAACCCACAGTGTGAAAGTAGTTTACTCCCAAGTCAGACTGACGACCAATCACGAGTTTGAGTCCCACAGGGATCGGTCCTGGGTTCTTTCCAGTCCCAACAGGAAGGGACTCTGGCCAACAAAGTTCAAAGAGGATTGCAAGTTGGAAGCCATTATCAGCACCCCAAGTGATGTTATCCTACAGAAAAGCCTCAGTGAGACCAACAACTGGTGTCAGAACCATGGCCTTAAGCTCAATGCCAAAAAATGTGTCATCCCCTTTGGGTAAAAGCCAGTTCCCATGAACTACCATATCGATGGTAGCCCACTGAACACAGAAGGCGTTCCAAGAGATCTGGGAACACAGGTTGACAGCAATCTCTTTTGGCCACCACGCTGCCACTGTGGTCAAAAAGTCCTTTTATGTGGCATGTATCATTACTAAGGGTTTTGCATCCAGAAAGAAAGAGATAATCGTCTCCCTCTACTCTTCCCTCATTAGGCCAGTCAGAGTACAATGCCTCATTTTGCATGTACTTCACTAGACACTTGCAACAACTGTAGAGGCCGCAAAAGAACCTCACAGAGAGGATCATATGCCTTAAAACACTTGTCCTATATTCCAACTATTCTCTGTCCCATATCGCCTACTTAGAGGCGATCTCTGATAGACTTACAAAGCCATGTCTGATCCAGCTCCGTTAGAAATGCTACATCTAAAGAAACCCCAGTCCCTCCGCACCACATGCTCCAGAGATCTCCACCTCATTACCATAATTAACAGAACATGCTGGAGGGACAGGTTCATAACCCAGAGAGACTATCCATGCTATGGAATAGACTTCTCATACATATCAAAACAGAGCACCTAACTGGCCCTCTTCAAGAGGAATCTTAACGAGTGGATGGGAAATAAAAAAATTCACCACAGGGATCACTCCAGTGGCTCTACTCGACAGAGGCACTGGAAACTAAGGTCGGGTGGCACGATGCCAGGGTAATCCTATGGGCTAGGCTTGTAAAGGCACCCAGGCCATTAGCCTAGTACACACCTATAAACTATTTGCACTTTTTACATGTGCTTTCCTACCGTTTTATTAACTGTGAAGGTGATTAAAATGACCACTAGAAGGAGACTGATCACTATAAATTATTCACAGATTTTCATCATGTAGAACGTTTTTACATACATTGTTTTATATATATTTTATTAGTTTAAAATAAAACATTTATTATACCCCATTTATTAAAATTTTATTTTAAACTATTTTTAGTAATTTCACGATTATGATTTTAATTACAAGTTTTTTTAAGAATGTGTTTATAGGTTACGGAGAACTGTTCATAAAATTCATGAATATGCATCACCTTACAGTAATTAGCTTTTAAACCAGTTGTTCAACTTTACTGGTTGTGTTTGGGGGGGGGGGGGTATAAAACTACTATTGCATATGACTGTCCACATCTGATGAAGTCTACTTGCTAGAAATGAAAACGCTGTTTTTAAATCTTTATGCATTAATGCAGTTTTAATGCAAGACACATACATGAAATGGATCTGTTGGCTAGCTTCAACTTTCTTGGGTACCTTGGACTTTTATGAATGATTGGTGGTTTGCTGTCATTTGTGGACAGTCACCCTTGCCTTTGTAAATCCTTTCAGAATTCTTCTGGGAGAATGAGGAGATTCAATTACTTCAGGTGGGAACTGAGATTCCCTGGCCATAGTCAGAAATGGAGAAACCAATTAGTTATAGATTGAGGGAATGAACATCCAGCAGCCCAGATGGGCAAAACAGGACAGTGGCAATCTAAGAAATAAAAGGGTTCCTACTTTAAGAAGTCAACAATATTCTGTCCTCACCAGAAATGCTTTCCTTGTCTAAGGAGGAGTTTGGCCTTACTCCTATAGAAAGCCAAGGAGTGCATAAGAATTAGTAGAAACAGTGGGAAAGCATAAAAGGAGGAAACAATCATGGCAGGATTCCCTTGGCAACAGTCCTTATGGAGTAATTATACTGAAAAAAGGGGAATTTAGCATTGAATGGCAAAGCAAGAAGATTGCAACAAACCAACAGTCCCAAACTGGAATACCACACAGCGAGACAAACTTCAAATACTATAACCATTTAAATGCAGTTGGAAAAACACCATGGCAGAGTTCAAACCACATAAAATGTCTTATTATTGTAAGATGCACCACACAAGATAAGTACTTTCGTTTCTCCAAAATAAGAAAACTTCTTCAAAACAATTAACCACAATCCAATCTAAGCATTTATAAACACCAGTTATACGACCATCAAAATTAATTAGTAAACAAAGAATTATATTATAAAAAATTAAAATCATGTACTACAATACTTAACATATAGTCTAAAACACTAGAAAGTGTTTATATTCCCAGATTTTTTAAATTTTAGCAAACAGCTGACTGGCCAGGAACCAATGATTCAGTATCCATTAGTAGCATTTAAAATTGCCACTTTAATTCACATTTATCAAAATGGTCAGTAGTGGTAGTTCACAAAAGTGACCCCGAATATTATACCCAACAAACAGAACAGGAGAATGTTCGGAGATCGGAAAGAAACAACTGGGGGATGCAGGGTGGTGTGTCCTATTACTACAATGAACAATACATCAAACAGGGGGCAAAACCAAAGAAGCACTGATTTACACAACCACGGCTGTGATGAATTGGTGTACAAATGAAGTCTGAATGCTTCCTCTGAGGCACAGGCCAGATTGTTTAGTGCCAATGTCCGTAACCAGAGATGAACTGGTTAAAAAAAAAAAAAAACAAACAACAACCCTGTTTCTGATTTTACGGTGTAAAACTACTCTAGTAAAAAAACTAACAGTGCACCATGCTAATGATCTAATGGACTTAGATTCCTGTAAGATTCTATAACTAATGTGCTTACGGAACGATTTTCTAGGAAACTTAATTTGACACTTTGGTTTTCTAATAAACAAGAGAATATTACAAATTAGTGTCAGTTGTATAGATGGAGTGCATTAAACCCCCACCCAATCACACGTATGAAAAAAAATGTGTGAAATACAGACTAGGGAAATTTGTGATAAAGCTCCTATATGCAAGTTCAATAACATGACTTATGTAGAACATTGCTTATTAAGAGAGGTGTGTGATGACAAGAGTTATGAAGCCTGATAAGGGAGGGAGTTTAGAGTTTAGTCGTAATGGACAATAAAGACTTAATTGTACAAATGACTTACTACTAGAGATTTATTGCGAGATGTCATGCAATGAAAAATTGCTGTAGCTTAAGCTAGAATTGATGGTTGATTTATTAATGGAAAGGTTGATTAAGCCATATGAATATGATTTTATAGACAACTTTAGACCTATAGTTCCTAGTATTTTTGGTGTACCAAAAATCCATAAAGGATTTAATCAACTCGCCGTTGCTCCCCATAGTGGACACCACTCAATCAAAAATGTATTTCATTATAAATATTTTGAATGCGCTATTAAAAGATTCTGTTAATAGTTTTCCTCGGCTTTGTAAAGATTTCTGGCAGCTGTTATCAAAAATTAATGATACCATTTTTAACAAGAGTTACTTAATGGTCACCACTGATGCGGTTAATCTTTATTCAAGTCATTCTCCATATGAATGAACTAGAGTGGCTTCAGGAGGGTTTGTTTAACGTAAGAGTTTTGAATATGGACCAAGTGAAGCTAGCTACCATCGTTCATGGAAATAGTGTTGACTAATAATTTTATTTTTGAAGGTCAGTTTAAGCAGCTAACTGATGTTGCAATGGGGGCTGCTTGCACCCCCCCCCAATTTTGCCAGTTTAGTATTGGCAAGTTGGGAATCCAAGTTTGTTTTAAATAGTGAATTTAAGGATTCCTAGTCTTTTAATAGCAAATTTAAAGAATTCCTTGGCTTTTTTTTTACACTCATTCCCTGGATGATATATTTATTTTATGGAAGGAATCAGAAGACAGACAAGGAGTTAATGCAGTATATCAATAGCACTACTGACTAAGTTTTCTTACAATTGTGATACTAATAGCATCAATTTTTTGACATGCAGTTAACTAAAAAGGTAGGATTCCCGTTCCTTTATGGCTAATATTTACAGGAAACAAACCTTTTCTAACATACCTACAATATTCTAGCTGGCACCCTAGGTTTCAGAAAAAGGCAGTTGTCAAAGGGCAATTGGTTAGATTAGCTCAGATGGTTACAGTTTTTGAAGAGTTTTGTAGGGAATGTGATAAATTATTAGGCACATTTATCCAAGAGTTTTTGGCTGAGATCAAAGAAGGTGTGGTACATAAAAGAATGCAAGGTTTTTACATCCCTCTTCTTGGCCATGAGAGGACCAGTCCTGATAGCTCAGAAGTTTAATTACAGAGTGAAATGCATAACGCAGACATTTTGGACCACTGTAAAAATTTCTACCTTAATGTTTTAAAAATAAATTGGGGTATATTTTCCATCAATAGTTGTATGATTAATATATTAGGGAATACCCCTATAATTAATATATTAGGGAATACCCCTATAATGATATAGAAAAGATAAACCAATAAAATTCTTGGAAAGTAGTAAGGTAGCAGTTCAGGGGAAAGTAGGTATGGTGAAATATGGTAGATGTAAGCAGTGTCCTTATAATTTGACAACTGACTGCTTGTTTATTAAGGATGTTTAGTATATACAGGGTCATTTTTCCTGTGACTCACACCAGGTAGTGTATGTGGCATGTTGTAGTTCATGCCCAGCATTCTACATGGGAAAACTGAGGAAGTTCAAGTGTATGAGCATTTGATGGATATTAAAAAATCTAGAAGAGCAATGCACTTTATAGGCATATAGCAGAGTACCGCGAACATGAGTTTAAATTTACTGTAATTGACCAAATAAAGAATGACAGGATTTAGGACTACTGACAACTTAGATATACGTGAATTAAACTGGCAGTTGATTTTAAATGTCAATTGGTCAGGAATCGATGATTCGGTATCCATCAGCTGTTTATATCTCAAGATTTTTTAATTTTAGTAAAGTTTTTAATACTTTCTAGTGTTTTAGACTACATGTTATGTATTCAACAACCTTGGAGAGGGTGAAACATTCCCCAGGTATGTCTTTAAAAAAGTAGACTGCTTTATAAGCAAGCAGTTTTTATTTTAAAATTTGGAACATTGTTCCCTAAAGGTCTTAATAAGGAACTGAACTGGAAATGGTTACTGTTATTGTGTTAAACTGAGTTAATTATGGTTGATTGGTATAAACGTATGCATTATGGGTACACTGAGAGGCACTAGAGAAGTGATGAACTTTTTAATAATTTTTTTGGATCTACTGGCTATGTTATTTTACTATATACAAGTATTGAAGTACACAATTTAAAATGTTTTTATAATTCTGTAATTGTTTACTAATTAATTTCGATGGTCATATGACTGGTGGGACGTTATAAATGCTTAGACTGGATTACAGTTAATTGTTCTGAAGTGTTTTTACTTTGAAGAAAAAGCGCATAACTTGTGTGGCGCGTCATACAATAAAGAAGTTTTATGTGGTTTGAACCCTGCTGCGGTGTCAACTGCATTACATGGTTACAGTATTTCAAGATTGTAACAAAGCTGTCCCCACTTCTTGGTTATACTCTTCAAAATGTTGGCATTGAGAGACCATTTGTGGGGGAAGCAAGATGCGTCTGCTCAGCTGGTCCACAATCACACTGATATTCCCTGTAGGTGCTGGGAGGCCATCATCCACTCCCACACTCTCATAGCTTCTCTTCAGAGAAGATTAGGTTCCCCCCTTGCTTGCTGATGTGCCATACTAGTGCCACGTCGTCTGACCATATGGCAAACGGAGCATATCCTGATGCTAGGACTGCTCTCATTATGGAGGACAACACACAAGGAGGCATCTTCCATGGTCCTTGAACCCTGTATTGTCATGTATACGAAGTGCCCCCCACTAACAAAGGAAAAATGCATCAGTATTCACAGTTGCCTTGGAAATCATTTTATTAAAATGAGGGCCAATTGACATATTCTAAGATCAGCTCAGTAATAAAATCTCAGACAACATTCAACAAGGTGATCATTTGTACAAATGTCTGATTAAGTTTGATCCCAGAAAGACAAGTCCATTGCAGGATCCTCATTCTACGTCTGTCCTGAGTTACCAACAGGATGGAAGTAGCCATCAGACCAAACACTTTAAGAACATCTGGTGCAGGTTTCTCCTGTAATATCAATTGTCACCTTTTGCACCATGGCTGTAACTCTTGGAAAAGTATTGACAGTTAAGACAGTTTATGAATACCAGGTCCTGAGATGGCTAAAATTTGAATTCACGACAGATTGATGGTAATCCCCAAGGAGTATCACATCTGGAGCAAGTACTGCCTTGCACCTAATCATTCCCACAAAGTGGATACCACGAGCCAATCCTTCAAATACAGGCAAATCCATATCCCCAGAAATCACGTGTGCTGTGACTGGGGCTACGCATTTGGTGGACACCTGGGGCTGGAGGAGTGACGATAGTATCGTGGAGATCCACAGATCACATCCAGTCTCCTAGACTGACTAAATTGTGACCATCTAGAAATTCCTCATTCTTTGACGAGCCAACTAAGATCGAATAAACTGGCCTGTCTTCTTGGACACCAAGAAAAGAATCAGGAGTAAAATCCAGACTCTGGCCAGGTGGGACCCTATGGATGGCTCTTATGGAGAAGTGCTTACACTTTTTTTTTGCTGCTTTTCCGGGGGGGGGGGGGTACTATAAGGAGAGAAGACTGACAGGTGAGTTGTGGAAAGGAATAAAAACCCCTGGCTAAAGATTCTCCTTACCAATGTGAAGCATTCATAATGCAATATGTAAGGAGAGACTCCCATGACAATCTCCAAGAAAGCAGCATTTGGGGGGAACCACTCAGTGAAGTGAATTCCTCAAAAGGATCCACTATCTTCCTGGCTGTTTTGACCTCTATTCCTGGGTCAGTGACCAGTCAAGTTTTCTACACAGATACAGAATCTACGGAGGATGTTGATTTGCAGAATCAAATTCTTGGCCCCTTTTGGTTACACTGAGACATTCTATGGGAAGTTGAGAACTTCAGCAAAGCTCCAAATGATCATTAACGAATGCCACTTTGAAGTGATCTGTAAAAATGTGTCAAATGTAGCCAAGCCTGCCTCCTCATAGACTAGACTGATCTTGCTGTCTTAGCTGATCCAGCCACCTCAGTACGGACCAGATGCATGGACATAAAGTTGTACTTTTAATTACCTGGGTTTCTAGCACACAGTAGATTAACAGCTGGTAGCCATTTCAAAATCTCAGCTGCCTTTTACGCAATGTCCTTTTGAAACCAATCACGTCTGCAACATTAAGTACACATACCCTTACAATAACTACTAGGCACCAAACTAATGGCTAGGCTTATAAAGGCCCCTTGGGGTCATTAGCCTAGTACACTCCGATGAACTCATGATGCAGGATGGAAGCTATCCCGAAATAACAAGTTAGAATACAATGAATACTTCAGTGAGGAAAATGTCCCACAAACTGAAAATTCTAAATTTTGCGCGCAGGCTCTGAAATATGCCATTATCTTTGCAGGCAGCAACAAGATCTGGTAAAATTAGAGCTGGGGGGAAATTATGGGCAGGGAGGAGCTTGGGCTTCTGAAAAATTTACTGCAATCACAAGAGGGAGCCAAAAGGCAGAAGTTCTGCTGTTCCAGTGTCCAGACACGACCTGTGAAATTTTGATCCTATGCCAGTGATATGTGCTCCCAGAGAAGTACTCGTACCTCTCTGGAGTAAACCGCAGGACATAAAGAGAACATTTTTTTTCTGAGTGACTCTTGAGCTAAGATAACGAGTAAGAGCGTGGTCACCGTTGTGAGCAAAGCAAAGATTCTTATTTGTACTTCTCCATGAAATTTGAATAAAGAAAATGGACAGCATGAGCCATCGATTACAGTTTTATTAGTCTAAGAAATTTTTAATATTTTATTACTTTAATGTATTTACAATTCATACACAGCAAGGAAGAAATAATCACATACTGTTATACGTTCAATAAAGGTAATCTTATACAATTAACACATTAAGGAGCCTTGCTATTTCAACAGCAATATTTCAAGGCTATCCCAACTGCTAAAAAAGTCTTATAATTTCTAAATCTTGTTCTGATCACTCTTCCAGTTTTACACAGTATTGTTAAATTTTAAAAAAGTAGGAACTGAAACCCATTTCCAATTTGTTGTAATAACTTTTCTAGCAACTACCGGGAGACTCAAGTTTCTGCTGTTTGGCTTTTACAGACAAAAGTAAAACATTCATTAATATTATTGATCTAGTTAAAGAACAAATACTAGACCATAATCCTCGCTTCCCAATATACATTTCATTTTTCACAAATCCATAAACAAGTCCAAATCATCTTTTACATCTTTACTACATCTCCAACATACAAGTTATTTTACTAAACTTAATAGGGAGTTAAAAACTGTATACATTTCCACACAACATTCCCACTGTAAATATGAAGTTTAACCAACCGATTTTAAGTAATAAAGTTGTATTCTGACCACCTACTGAGTCACTCAAATCACTATCTAAAAGGTTTGAATTCTGAATCAAAACTTACAGTCAACTTACATAACTTGGACAAGCTTAGCTTCCTTTGGTTAATTTAACCAAGATAATAGCATCCATTTATATAAATGGGGAATACTGTTCTGTTCCTTTTCAATCATAATCTACAAACATTTAAATTTCTTACTGATGGATAATATTAACAGAGTAACAGATTCAACCAACTTAAATCTTTCATTAAATATTCCATCAATTTAGCTTTTCTATTTGAATGCAGACCATAACACTAATTCATTTTTAGTAAATTTTAAAGTATTTTAGTAAATTTTAAAGTATTTTGAGTTTCACTAATCTACAGGCATGCAATGGGAAAGCAAAAAAATTTCTATTTTGATATTAATGGAGTTTTAAACATATTTGTTTCAAGAACTAATTTCATATATGCAGAGTCTAAAAATTGAAATTATTTTTTTTCCAAGGTAAACTATCAACCAAATGAAACTATTGCTACACATTTCAAAATGATCATATTTTGAAAAGTGTACAAGAATTTTCTGCTCATGAATGGTTTTCTACTGACTAGTGTAAGTTCAGTCTATCCAGAGTACAACAGAGTTAAAATTTGCAGCAATAGAATAAGATTCTACACCTGGGAAGCTAATGCCACCATATTCCCATAATCTTTTAGGACTTCAATAAGCAGATTTTGGCTCTTTAGGCTACCATAAGAATGTTAACATCCCCCCCCCCCCACATTTTCTTTAAAGATGTCAGGCATTATACAATATGTATACAATCAATTTAATAAGCATTGGCCTAGCTTCGAAATTAGAAAATGGAATGAAGTAACACTTCTATTATCAATCTTCCTCCCATCTTGATATATATTTTTATTTCTAAAACTTTCCTTCCCAATTTAAACTATCTAGTAATCAATTAAACAATAAAGTTTGCTTTATTATCAAGTTCTTGAAACCAATTTCCTCTTTCTTCAATTGAATAATTCACACCTCATGTTAGTAAAATATCTGCAAAGATGCATTTTAGATTAATTGAGCATCATTTTTTCATTGCTTCTTACACTATTAGAAGAGGGTAAAATAACCAATACAAAATAGAGGGGACAAGGGACACCCTTGCTTTGTGAGAAATGCAAGATCCAATTTTAAAATGCGCTTTGGAGTCTTTATACAGTTTTTTTTTAATATTCCAATAAGTTGTTCTGGAAACGCAAACGTTTTTAGAAAGTTTTAAAAAAGTAGTTTAAATCTATAGAATCAATGACATCCAAGTTATCTGGGCCAGTTTCCTTTCATCCTTTTTGCTAAACATAGTTACAACCCTTCTTGTATCATTAGACCAAACAAGACTTAAATCTACTACATTTCAATCTTGTAGCGAAGATGAAGAAATAGCTCTATTTGAGGAAATGTATCCTTTCCTTATTTAAGCATAGGTGAGATTACAAAAAAAAGTTTATGAAGGAGAAATTGTCACAATTATCCTGAAAGTGGCATTCAGAAATAAAATATTTTTTTAACAGAAGCAGAGTATATAATCCTGAAGCTTTACCATTTTCCCAAGCTTCAACTTCTATTAGGATAACAAGCCTACTCAGATTTATCATACTAACATTTTCTTTAAAATGTCAATTTTGCAGACATGACTATTACTTTTATCATTAAGATCCTCATGGAATTTATTAAAAATATTAAGCATTTCCTCTATGTCTGAAGTAAGCTTATTAGTGTGAGGATTTTTGATATTACCGATGTGTGCCTTTAACATCTACTTCTATTAATGTATTTTTTTTTTTTTAAGTCATAGCTTTAAAAAATAAAGTTGTACAAACATGCACTCTCTACTTTATGCCTGAAATTGATATTTAAGGACTTCAGTATTATCAAAATTCGTTGTTGTTCAAAGATCACTTAGAAGTAAAAGATGAAATAGAAAACTCTTTATCCCACTTTAATTATAGGTTCATAGGTTCATACTAGGCTATCTGCCCAAGGGCATTTATAAGCCTAGCCCATAGTTATTTGGCTTTCGCCACCCCTTTAGTTTGAATAAAACTATGCCTATTATTTTGCTGTGCCTCTGTCAAGCAGTGACACTGAAGTAATCCCTGGGGTATATCTGCGATTCCCCCATCCATTGGTCAAGATTCCTCTTGAACAAGGCCAGCGAGGTGCTCTGCCTCACATGTACCGGGATTTTGTTCCACAGCATAGGGAGTCTCTGGGTGATGAATCTGTCCCTCCAGCACGTTCTATTAATAACCGTGTCAAGGTTTAAGTCTCCCGCCCTTGTGGTTCTGAGGGATCTAGATTTTTTGAGGTGAAGCATATTCATCAAATCAGGGTTTGACATGGCCTTATATGTCAGGCACAGGTCACCTCTGAGCAAGCGGTATGAGACTGAATAGAGCTGGAGTTCTTTCAGTCGGGCAGCATAAGACATATTTTTGAGACCCTTTATCCTTTTGGTGAGGAACTTTTAGGGCCTTTCCAGCTGCTGCAGGTGTCGGGTCAGATACATTCCGAATGGGGCATTGTACTCAATCATAGGTCTAATGAGTGATGAGTACAGGGGGACGATGACCTCCCTTGATCTAGATGCGAATCCCTTCATGATCAGGTGGGCAATGTAGAAGGTTTTCCTAACCACTTTAGAGTGTCAAACGAAAGGCTACTGTCAACCTGGGTCCCCAGATCCCCGATGACTTCTGTGCTCAGTGGATTGCCACCTATATGGTAGCTAGGGGTAACCTTGTTTTTCCCGAAGGGTATGACTATGCATTTCTTGGCATTTAACTTTAGGCCATGGCATCTTCCCAATCCAATATGCATTAAGGAGTCCCATAAGTAGGACTTTACTAAACTGACCATCATTCAAAAGTAAAAAAAAAATCTCTCTATTCCTCAAGACAACTCATTCTTTTAATTTCATCATATATACTGGGATTCTATAAACAGAAATTATCTTTTATCCACTTAGTGCACTGTGATCAAATAAAGGAAAAGGGACAGTTTTTAATATAAAGTTTAAACCGTAGAGGCATAAACCCCATCAATTTTAGTTGTGCCCCATGCTCACCAAGAATAATGAATAACTGTTCTGCTTTTACTATTAAATCAACTAAATTACTAATCCACCTATTTAGTGGCTTAGCTGATGCCAGAATTTTAGATTTCTTCTGTTCAGTTGTATCTTCTATACTAGAAATGCAGTTAAAGATCCCTTACTAGAATTAAACCACCATTCCAATGACTTTATAGCAAGTTTAAATTATATTTAGCCACTCTTGCACTTACGGATCCAGTTAAAATTAAATGGCAAACTATACACCTAGTTATTACAAATGTATACGTTCCCTAGGGATCATTAATGGATTCCATGACATTAGGCATTACAGTGGATGCTCTGTACAATATAGCTGTTCTTTTTGTTAAGAGACCGATAACATTTCATAACCCAATTTAAAGATATACTTTAAATATTGAGAGTCTACTGCAAGAATATAACTTCTCTAATTTTTAAATCTCTAAGGATTTCCTTTTACCATTTAATCCATTTACATTAGATAATCTACAACTGTAACTGTATATACTAACACAACCTACCATGGATATCAAAGTTCCTACTTTGCCCATCAAATAAGCTACTATACTTAAAAATTAATCAAAAATTAGCCAAAAGCTACCATAACGTGTATAATATATATACACACAAGTTAAAATAAGAAGCTATTTATATATGGCTGCCATTTAAAACTATTCTCTCCAATATTTGTGATAGCTGTTTAAACTTTTATTTAGTAATAAATAATCCAAACAGTGTAACATATACCTACTGATGTAACAATAGTATAAGTTATCCATTAAATATTCCTAAATTATTCACACATTCAACATTATTACTAAATCTCTAAGTAAAACAAATTGGGACCCAAAGAGAAAGATATCTAAACTTATGGGCAACGGGTAATCTTATACTAAAACCAAAGTCACAACAAGCTCAATTCAAATCCCATTCTCCCTTCCCGGATTCAAACATGCTGAAAAATGTACTTTCTAAATCAAAATAGACGTACTAATCAGTAACAACACTGAAATTTCGGCTCTGACTTATGAAGCGAGTAAAGTCAGGTAGTATTAGTGAATCTAACATACAATATGCAAAAAGCCAAGATCACATGACCAAGCTTTAAATTTCTGCTTTTGGGATATTTTCAAATATTTTATATGATTTTTCTAAGTAATTATACAAGATCTTGTACATTCACATTTCTACCATATGCAGGTATATGCAATACATCTTTCTTACAGGCAGTTTAAATATGTATATGTGTGTGTGTATATATATATATATATATATATATATATATATATATATATATATATATATATATATATATATATATATATGGTTCCCATTCAGAAGCCTGAAACATCATAAGCCTGATAATCAAAATCCTGAAACCAAAAGCCTGAAAATTCAGAATCCTGAAAACTCAAAATCCTGAAAGCCCAAAATCCTGAAAACTCAAAATCCTGAAAGCCCAAAATCCTGAAAGACCAAAATCCTGAAAGACCAAAATCCTGAAAACACAAAATAGACATACTGATGTCATTGTGGCTTTGCTATTGTTAGCCCTGTGGTGTTAGGTCATGCGTTGGGGTCAGGTAAGTATGCGGTTGGTTTTATTTTAGGGTTAGGGGCGGTTTAAGTGAGTTAGGGTTAGGGCGCAGGTTAGGCATGTATGCAATAGTGACAAATATTGGGGTTAGGGGCGGTTTAAGTGAGTTAGGTTTAGGGCGCGGGTCAGGTGAGTGTGCGATAGTGACGGACCTTAGGGTTAGGGTCAGGGTCAGTTGGTAGATATTAGTGTCTTTATAGTGACATATTAGCATTATTTGTGTTTTCAGGATTTTGAGTTTCAGGATTTTGGTCTTTCAGGATTTTGGGCTTTCAGGATTTTGAGTTTTCAGGATTCTGAATTTTCAGGCTTTTGGTTTCAGGATTTTGATTTTCAGGCTTATGATGTTTCAGGCTTCTGAATGGGAACTATATATATATATATATATATATATATATATATATATATATATATATATATATATATATATCTATAGTCTTATTTGCCCAATATTCTACCTTATTATACATAACTTGAATTTCTAAAAATCTCACAAAAAGATATTTAACCAGCTCTCTATTAGAAGTTAGAGCATGTATATACATTTAACTTACCGATATTGCTTTTATTAATCTTGCATGAATTATTCATAAGATGTTTGCGCTTATTAATTCTAGTACTACAAGCAATCCTGACATAAAAGAATCAGTTATTGTGTTTTTTAGCCACTGAAGTGCTGCTCTGATCCAAGCTTCATGTCCTGACATTAGAATTTGATTACATGTGAAAATGGCAACCTGCAGCATGTGTCCTCTAAGTTTCTTGTTCTTAAACTGTTCTAAATCAGGTGACAAACATTTAACTTTAACTGTACATATCAATGAAAAGAGTTAAATACTACAGCATAAACATTCAGCAAAAAGTAAATAGTATGTCAGCAACAGCTCAATATAAAACATTACTACAGCTTTTCTTTTTCACTTAGAAGTTTAGAATTGTTGAAAGATGTTACTTAGATTTCTCGCATATATATTAAAGAGGAAAGTTCCATTATTTTCACAATCCATTAACTTTGATCTACATTTTCTTCACAACAGCTCAAGGCAAGAAGCAATGCAAGCAAGAAACCAACATTCTGACACACGCGGAACATTTTAAAGTGTTGTTGGCTTCATCAACAACCTGAAAAAGGAATGTGTTACACGGGGACAAAGAAAACAATCACCAGCACTTTTTCTAATTAGCTTATTACTTGGATCAGACATTCAGTTAGCCCATCAATGCAAATACTAAGCAAAGTTGAACAAATTAAATTTCTTAACTTGTACAGTCTTAGTTAGCAATTCTATCGCTTTTTAATGACATTATCTTAACGGATTTAACATAATACACTTGTAAGCTTTGTTAAATGAAATGAGTCTTTCACTGTAAATACAGTAAAACCAACCATTTATATTCCTAATCATGTAAAATGCCTTAACTTAAAATATAAATACGTACTTACATGTTTTTAGTTAAAACAGTAAATGTATTGTTTTAGAAAATAAAGTCCTGCAATCAGAGAATAAAAAAGTCACTTGTGTAAGCTTTTTTAAATTTTAGAAGCAGTTTTTTTGTCTGTGGATGGATACACTGTTCCAAGTGCCAAGGATTTCATTATTGTTAAAAGTGGATGCCTTCTCCAGTTTGCCAAATATTTTAGTTCCTTCAGGAAGAAATATTTTTTTTATTTTTGCAGGAAACACCAAAATAACTATTGTTCAAGTTTATTGATCATGGGCAAATAGGATTTTCTTTTACTCGTTACTTTACTGGAATGATCACTGTCAAATCTCATTACATGTTCACCCATTTTTAATATGTGGGATGCAACATGCTGTTAGTAATGCTTTATCTTTTTAAAAGCTAGACGTAAATTTCACTATAATAATTGAACATGGTGATGAGTTTTCCTTCTTCAAAGATGTTCTCCGGGATTTATGTGCCCTTTCAACTCAAAAAAAAAAAAGTTTCAGGTAGTTGTAACTTTTATGTAGCTGGGTTAAGTTTATATTATCTCCCTCATATTTCAGATACACCATAAATTCTAAAGTTATTTTGCCTCATTCTACCTTCTAAAGCATCATTTTTATCTACGATTCAGTTATTTTGTTTAGAAATTAGCTCACCTTCAGTTTTCTCCCTTCATGGTCATTTAAAGCTTCTTCGATACTGCCAATTTCGGTTTCATAAGAATTTCTTTCTAAATGGTCCATCTTCTTTCTGGTCTTTTATTTGAAACTTTCTATTTAACATCCATTTTAAGTAATACATCCCATATACTAGATATTATTGACTAGAGGTCTTTAAACACACAAACACCAGGCAGTTGATGGACAAGAAAATTACAGCTTTTGAAGAATGTGAAGTTATAAATCTTCTTTTCTCTATTAATGAATAAATGAGCTAACAAGTATCTCATAGTTTTAAAACTTTTGATTATTCTTTTGTCAGAGAAACTTGTCAGACAGCTTTCACCACTCGCTGCTCTCAGACATCTTGGTCAAAATGTACACCATTAGAAGGTATAACTTCTTCGTTGGGCGGGTGGCCTAATGGTTAAAGTGTTTGCCTTACAAACACAAGGTGCATGGTTTGAGCCCCACAAGGGATAACTGGCTAGGCTTAAAATGGCTCGCAAGGGCAGTTAGCTTAGTACTAACCTATGAACCTATATATTTCTATTAACAAAGGTATTCTAAAAAGGTGGTTGTATAGACAATTATGGGCTTGGAAGCGGGTGTAAGCATTTCATTATGGACTCATTTCAGTAGGATTCTTCTAGGAGACTAATGAGACTGACTACTCACAAGTGCTCCTAAAATGATCAGGGAAGCATAACTTCCCAAGTTAAATATGAGCAAAATGTAAAAATCAAAGTGACAAGTCAGTACACTGTTCAATGCCAGGGATCTGAAACCAGGTAAGAAAAAAACATATGCTACTGTACAAATGTCAAGGTCAGAGACAGCAAGGCATTACTAAAAAAAAAAAAAAATACTTCTTTCCTAAACTTTCCTAGCTAGTTGTTCCAGTGATCAGATTTTGCTGATCCCTGGGCTTTGTATTTGGTTCATGTGTTCCTCCATTTTCTTGTGTGGCCAGAGGTAGTTTCTTTACTCACCAGTGGGAGTGGGGAGTACGGAGCTGCTTGTTGTCCTCAGAGGAGTGGTTAGAGACAGCAACTAGTAATTCGTTGGCCATTTTGGGTCATTTCCTGTTTTTTCCAGCCCCCTGCTATAAAGCACGCATTAGCGCGATTTAGAGCGGAGTTGCCACTGTTGCACACCAAGAGCAGCGGCGGTTAAACAAGGTTAAACTATTCGGGCTACCTAAATTCCACTCTTCAAATTTTCCCTTATAACTACCTTCCTCGAACTGTACTGCTGATCTAACCAGCGTATCCTATAACTAAAAAGTTCATCTCTACTTGATTCCCAAGTAGACGATTCTCTATCTGTAAAGCCTAGCACTTGCTCCTACAGTACTTGCACCTTGATAAAGCACTTTTATTATAGATAGTACCCCACCAGCCTAGAACCCACATCCCCCGGAGTCTTTTGTAAGTTTTTTTTTATCTATTACTTCTAGCATGTCGAGGGATCAGTTGCTAGTGTCCTCTCCTGCTCAACTGGTGAACCTGGGAATATTGAGGCAATGTTACAATTGCCTCATGTACACAGACAATCCTCTCCTTCTCCCACAAAACACAAATACATGCGAGAGATGCAACTATACGGCCAAACTGGAGGCAGAGCTCTCTCAACATAGGATTGGCAAGACCAGACAGGAGGAGAAGGTAACCACACACACTACATACCCAGTCACACACAGTACCATCACAACTTCAAATCATACACATAATCACACAAAGACATACTCGGAGGCTCTGATCAAAAATCTACCAAAACAGCAGAGGCCACCAAAGCAGACACCCAAACAACTACCACCTCAGGACCAAACACATGCAACACATAGACCACACAGTCAGAGTGTCAAACAGTAACAGCCCTTAAGGCCAAACACAATGCCAGACACACTCGTCATTGGTGACTCCATAGTCAGACACACTGATGTCCCGCTCACCAGACTGAGTAAGGAGAAGGTCACAGTAAGCTGCCTGTCAGGTGCTAGAATCTGCCACATAACGCAAGCACTCAGGTCTCTCAACAGCAGGCACAAGTACGACTCAGTCATTGTCCACGCTGGTGTCAGCGACCTGAGACGTACCTCCTTGGACTACATGAAGAGAGACCTTGAGGAGCTCTCTGATTATGTAGCCCAAGCAGGTATGACCCTGACCTTGAGCAGTATCCTACCTTCACCTAGAATGATGCCACAATACAGTGATAAGATGATCAGCTTTAATAATTGGCTTAAATTCTGGTGTCAAAGGGGATCCAATGTCTGTCTGCCTGGGATGACATGCTGGACAAGCCACGCTGCTTTGCAAGGGACGGCTTGCACCTGTCACCCCTGGGCTTCCGGATATTGGCAAAGGCTCTTGCCAGCCCCATAGTGCCTTTTTTAGGCAAGGCTCAAATTCTAAACCTACCACTCTAGAACACAAAAAAGGAAAAAAACTAAGGGTAATGCTGCTCAATGCCAGAAGTCTCAATCTCAAGATGCACGCACTCGAGGCCCTTCTCAGTATGGAGAACATCGATGTCTGTGCTGTGACAGAAACCTGGTTCAAGGCTCCTGAGAGCACCCCAGCACTAACAGGTTTCACCTCATATCATGCGTTCCGGCCCCAAAATCCGGACAACACCAAAAAAGGAGGGGGGGTGTCCATAAGGACACCCACACCTCAAGGTTGGTGGCAACGCACGATGCATCGGAGACCATCCAGGTGCAATTAACCATAGGCAAGACTGCTCTGCAATTTGTAGCATGTTACAGGCCACCCTCTCAAACTCAGGAACCTCACATGGCCTTCCTGAAAACACTGGAGGGGATAAATGTATCTCCAAACACCATCATACTAGGTGACTTCAACTACCCTAATATAGACTGGGAACACTACTCAAGCCCAAACACTCTTGCCCAAAGGTTCCTGGAGTTCATAAACTCAAATGCCATGGAACAACTAGTCACCATCCCCACAAGAGGAGAAAACATACTTGATCTCATCATCACGAACATGGGATCACAATGTTAAACACGGGAAGTATACCCCTCACTGGTGAGATCAGATCATAAACTAATCTCGCTGGAGGTCCTCATCCCGCCCCCACCTGAAATAAAAAAAGACCACAGTGAAAAACTTCTCAAAAGCTGACTTCACACTCCTAAAAACTAGTGTGGTCTCCTTTAAGGCCCCTGAGCCAGTGGTAAACATTACTCAAACCGCTGAATCACTTACAAATGCCTTCTACCAGCACCTACAGGACTGCATGGATCAGGCAATCCCAAACAAAACTAAGACTCTTTGTACCAAAGGCAAGCGTCCAGTCTGGTGGACCCCAGCCATTAACAAGCTCTACAACAAAAGGAGGAAGGTACTACAAGATACAGCAAAATCCTTGAAAGGTAAGACACCTTTGATCATTATAAGTAAAAAACTAAGAGCTCTCAAAATCATCCAAGGCAAATTTTGAGAGAAAAAAAATCACCAAGGACACAAAAGACAATCATAAGGCCTTCTTTAGCTATGTTAGAAACCTAGGAGGAAACTCCCAGATATGCTCAGAATTAGTTCAAAATGATGTGAAGATTACTGAACCTACACACATTGCCAACATACTGGCTGACAGGTTCACTGCAAACTTCTCCCCCCCACCCCCCCAAAAGGAGAGATATCTATACCAGAGGATTGTAGCCCCCCAAACATCTCCAACGCCCAGGTGAGAACTGCTCTCTCCAAGGCAAAAAACACAGCATCCATAGGACCGGATGGTGTCCCCGGCTGTGTGCTCCACGAACTCAATGAGGAATCAAACCCGCAGTTAGGACAGCTGTTTAATCTTAGCATCACCTCAGGATACGTACCCAAGGAGTGGCGCACGGCGACTGTGGTACCACTTCACAAGGGCGGTGCCTCCACCGACCCTGGAGATTACCGTCCCATTAGCTTGACAAGCCTTATCTGCAAAGCCATGGAGAGGATCATAATGGAACTAATAAATAAAGACATAGGGAACTTGCAGACTTTGGATCCAACCCAGTTTGGCTTTGTCAAAGGCAGATCATGCCTTTTAAACTTGGTTGACTTTTTCGAAACAGTCACCAAGGCCATTGATGAGGGAAATGCAGTCCATACAGCCTACCTTGACCTGGCAAAGGCCTTCGACAATACCCCACTCAGGTATCAATCGAAAAACTCATCAGCTTGAATGTAAACCCATACATCACAAGATGGGTTGCAAACTGGCTAAGTGACAGAACCCACAGGGTCAGAGTTGCTGGAGCCATGTCAGACTCAAAGCCTGTCAAGTGGTGTCCCACAGGGCTCAGTCCTGGGTCCACTCTTGTTCGGCATCTACTTTTCTGAAGTACAAGCAAATACAGGAGGGTTATGGCTGACAAAGTTTGCAGATGACTGCAAACTGGGCGCCATAGTCGAAAACACTTCTGACACAGATATCCTTCAGAAGGGCCTCACAGAAACGGATAACTGGTGCCAGAGCCATGGCCTAAAGTTAAACGCCAAGAAATGCATAGTCATACCCTTCGGGAAAAACAAGGTTACCCCTAGCTACCATACAAGGTGGCAATCCACTGAGCACAGAAGAAGTCATCAGGGACCTGGGGACCCAGGTTGACACTAGCCTTTCGTTTGACACTCATGTTGCTAAAGTAGTCAGGAAAACCTTCTACATTGCCCACCTGATCATGAAGGGATTCACATCTAGATCAAGGGAGGTCATCGTCCCCCTGTACTCATCCCTCATTAGACCTATGATTGAGTACAATGCCCCATTCGGAATGTATCTGACCCGACACCTGCAGCAGCTGGAAAGGCCCCAAAAGTTCCTCACCAAAAGGATAAAGGGTCTCAAAGGTATGTCTTATGCTGCCCGACTGAAAGAACTCCAGCTCTATTCAGTCTCATACCGCTTGCTCAGAGGTGACCTGTGCCTGACAAATAAGGCCATGTCAAACCCAGATTTGATGAATATGCTTCACTTCAAAAAATCTAGATCCCTCAGAACCACAAGGGCGGGAGACTTAAACCTGGACACTGTTATTAATAGAACGTGCTGGAGGGACAGATTCATCACCCAGAGACTCCCTATGCTGTGGAACAAAATCCCGGTACATGTGAGGCAGAGAACCTCGCTGGCCTTGTTCAAGAGGAATCTTGACCAATGGATGGGAGATTGCAGATATACCCCAGGGATTACTTCAGTGTCACTGCTTGACAGAGGCACAGCAAAATAATAGGCATAGTTTTATTCAAACTAAAGGGGTGGCGAAAGCCACATAACTATGGGCTAGGCTTATAAATGCCCTTGGGCAGATAGCCTAGTATGAACCTATTACAAAACTTTATATGAAAGGTGCAGTACCTTGCATAGTCTGTCCCAAATATGTCACAGCATGCAGCCTGGGAAATGGAGCTATGACTAGAAATTTCTTTTTTCCAATATGCTAAAGAAACTATTTACAGATGCACCAACATAGACATAACTAATCCTGCTGTGTTGTGCAGCAAGCCACATTGCCACCTCACAGCAAGAGGTGCTCTAGGATGCTTTGTGAAGAGGATACCCTCCATGTGGAGTCTGCATGTCATTCTGGGGCTGCACGGGTTTATTCTTCCTCCCACCTCTCCGACATGTGGCAGATTAAAAGCTCAGCAGTCAAACTATCCATAACTCTGCATGTAGTATAAAAGTGTACATGCATGTTCTGTGATTGTTTCCAAAACAGCTTCAAAGCAGAAGAGGATACAACAGTCTTGTAAAGGGTAAAGCAGGTTACTGGGAAAAAGGATATTTCAAGTAGAGGCCAACCAGCATGGTACAGGAGCTGTGATCTTCCACCAGAATACACCAGCTGTCTTTGGGTCAAGAGACATTACAGATTTTTTATTTATTTTTTTTTTACCAGAGCATAATCCGCAGTGGTGCAGCAGTAGCATTGTTGCTTCACAGCAAGAGGTTCTCCCGTTCGATTCTCGTCTGGAGTGCCTTCTGTGTGGAGTCTGCATCTCCTCCCCGCGGTTGAGTGGCGTTCTGAAAGACATGTGTGAATGGGCGTGCCTTCGTTGAAGGTTGGGCGTCGAGCTGGCAACTCTGCACCGTAAAAACCTACTGCCAATCATTAGCAGACCGGAGTTCCGCTGCAGCCAACAACCACCCCACAAACACATGCAAGATAAATTAGTAGCTCAGGTGTAAACAAGTCACAACCCTTGCAAACCATATTCAACACACACCCATGAGTCTGCAGGGATGTTTTACTTCTGCAGATAAAGTGACATCAAAGTAAAACACAAGGAATACACTGCAGAGATACCAACTGCAACATGCTTACAAAACGTTGTTAAAAGAAATAGACATTCTTTGGCAATACTATTACCACTGACAGGGAAAAAAGGTACTGACAGAAATGCAGCCACTGAAAGATGTTACCATGAAAGATTAGCCTGAGCAAAAAAAAAAAAAAAACAGAAGAAATGCAGTCTTATTTTTTCTTTTTAGAAAGAAACAGGTGTGTCCAGAGCTTGTTTTTCAACACTGACAAAATGCTTACAAATAACTGAAAAAAGCAAATGTTTCAAATACACACATCATATTTTGGAACAGTAAACCGCAAGTTGAAGAGACAATGTTTTGACCTGGAATGTCACCTTAAACACAGCAAGTGATCCAATGTTGTAAAATCTGCACTGCAATTCCAGACTATCAAGGGAGAAGAATGGGTACGATTTGTTCCAATCCAAAGAAGCCAAAAAAAAAAAAAGAACCTGCCTTTCAGTTTGTACTAACGTCTATAGTTTCATAGTTTAGTACTAGGCTATCTGCCCTGAGGCATTTGCAAGCCTAGCCCTAGAGATGTGGCTTTCGCCACCCCATGTAGTGGTACTAAGGTTTATAGAATAAATTTAGAATACTGTGCCTTTGTCTAGTAGTGACACATTGAAGACCCTCTTACTTATTAAAATTAGTTTACTGTGCCTCTGTTAAGTAGCGATACAGGGGTGACCCCCGGGGTAAACCTACGATCTCCCATCCACTCGTCAAGATTTCTCTTGAAGAGAGTCAGTGAGGGGCTCTGCCTAACATGGACTGGGATTTTGTTCCAGAGTATGGGAAGCCTCTGAGTTATGAATCTGTCCCTCCAGCATGTTCTATTCATGTTTGTACTGAGGTTTAAATCTTTGGCTCTCGTGGTTCTTATGGATTTTGATTTTTAAGGTGGAGCACGTCCATCAATTCCTGGTTGGACATGGCCTTGTATGTCAGGCACAGATTACCTCTGAGCAGGCGGTATGCTACTGAATAGAGCTGGAGTTTCTTTAGCCTGGCAGCATGTTGGAGACCCTTGTTCCTCTTGGTGAGGTACTTCTGGGGTCTCTCCAGCTAAGTGCCGGGTGAGGTACATACCAAATGGGGCATTGTACTCAATCATGGGCCTGATAAGGGAGGAGTACAGGGGCACCATGACCTCCTTTGATCTGGATGTGAACCCCTTCATGATAAGGTGGGCAAGGTAGAAAGTTTTTCTAACCACTTTGGCAATGTGGGTGTCAAATGAGAGGTCACTATCAACTTGGGTCCTCAGGTCTCGGATTACTTTTTCGGTACTCAGTGGATTACTGTCTATGTGATAATTTGTGGGTATTTTGTTTTTCCCAAAGGGGATGACCATACATTTCTTGGCATTCAGTTTAAGGCCGTGATTCCGGCACCAGTTGTCCGTTTCGGTGAGGCCTTTCTGTAGGATGCATGTGTCAGCTGGTGTATCGACTATGGCGCCTAGTTTGCAGTCATCTGCGAACTTTGTCAGCCACAACCCTCCCATGTTTGCTTTCACACCTGAGAAGTAAATGCCGAACAAGAGTGGTCCCAGGACAGAGTCCTGTGGGACACCACTTGTGACTGGCTTTGAGTCCGACATGGCTCCCGCAATCTTGACTTTATGGGTTCTGTTCTTTAGCCAGTTTGCAACCCATCTTGTGACATATGGATTTACTTTTAAGCTGTTTAGCTTATCTATGATCCCCGAGTGGGGTACTGTGTCGAAGGCTTTAGCCAAGTCCAGGTAGGCTGTATGGACTGCCTTGCCCTCATCAATGGCTCTAGTGACTGTTTCGAAAAAGTCAACCAGGTTCAAAAGGCAGGATCTGAGTTTTACAAAGCCAAACTGGGTGGGATCAAGTGTCTGTAGGTCCCCAATGTCGTTGTTTAGGAGTTCCATAATAATTCTTTCCATAGCTTTGCAAACCAGGCTGGTCAAGCTTATGGGACGGTAGTTCCCAGGGTCTGTAGTGGAGCCTCCCTTGTGGAGTGGGACCACTGTTGCTGTATGCCATTGTTCAGGTACATATCCTGTAGTAAGGCTAAGGTTAAATAACATTTTTATATGCGGGTTTAGCTCCTCTTGGAGTTCACGTATCACGCAGCCGGGGATACAATTAGGTCCCATAGATGCTGTGTTTTTGCTTTGTTGAGGGCGGTTCTCACCTGGACATCAGAGATGACAGGGAGGTTACATTCAGCTGGGATGAGTATTTCTTCTTTTGGAGGTGAGGGAGGGGAGAAATTTGCACTGAACCTGTCTGCCAGAATGTTGGCAATATCTGTGGGTTCGGTAAATTTTTTGTCGTTGTGTACCAACTCTGAGCATATCTGAGTGTTTCCGCCCAGGTTTCTAACATAAATGAAGAATGCCTTGTGGTTATCTTTAGTGTACTTGGCGATTTTTCTCTCAAAGTTGGCCTTGGATATTTTTATGAGAGAACGTAGCTTTCTACTAGTGCTGATCAGAGATGCCTTCCCTTTATGGGATTTTGCTCCGTCTTGCAGTAGCTTCCTTTTTTTGTTATACAGTTTGTTTATGTCTGGGGTCCACCAGACAGGACGCTTTCCTTTGGTGGAGAGGGTCTTGGTTTTATTTGGGATTGCACGATCCATGCATTCTTGGAGATGTCCGTAGAAAGCATTCGTGTAGGATTCAGCATTGTGGGATGTGGTTTCCATTGGCCCTGAGGGCTTAAATGATACCATCTCAGTCTTGAGAAGTGTAAAGTCAGCTTTTGAGAAGTTTCTCACTGTAGTCTTTTGTGCTGGGGGTGGAGGTGGTAAATGTATATCCAGGGTGATTAGTTTGTGGTCAGATCTCACCAGTGAGGGCAATACTTCGGTGTGGAGCATTTTGTCCCCATGTTTGTGATGATCAGGTCTAGTATATTATCCCCCTTGTGGGAGAGGTGACTAGCTGTTCCATTGCATTTGAGTTTATGAATTCCAGGAACCTTTGGGCTAGGGTGTTAGGGCTAGAATAGTGCACCCAGTCTATGTTAGGGTAGTTGAAGTCTCCCAATATGATGGTATTTGGTGAGACATTCATATCTTCCAATGTCTTCAGGAAGGCTGAGTGGGGTTCTTGAGATTGGGAGGGTGGTCTGTAACATGCAACCAGTTGTATAGCAGTTTTGCTTACGGTTAGCTGCACCTGGATGGTCTCCGATGCTTCATGAGTTGCCACTAACCTAGAGGTGTGGGTATCCTTGATGAATATGAACACTCCCCCTCCCTTTGTGGTTCGGCCTGGGTTTTGGGGCCGAAAAGCATGATTCGAGGTAAAGCCTGGTAGTGCTGGGGTGCTCTCAGGAGCCTTGAACCAGGTCTCGGTTACAGCGCAGACATCGATGTTCTCCATACTGAGGAGTGCTTCGAGAGCCTGCATCTCGAGATTTAGACTTCTGGCGTTGAGCAGCATTACCCTTAATTTTTTTCCATTTTTGTTTTCTAAAGGAGGTGGGTTCGTCTTTTGAGCCTTGCCTAAAAAAGGCACTATGGAGGTGGCAAGAGCCTTAGCCAATATCCGGAAGCCCAGTGGTGACAGGTGCAAGCAGTCCCTTGCGAAGCAGCGTGGCTTGTCCAGCATGTCATCCCAAGCAGACAGACATTGGATCCCCCTAGAATGACACCAGTAATTGAGCCAATTATTAAAGCTGATCATCTTGTCTTTGTATTGTGGCATCATTCTTGGTGAGGGCAGGATGCTGCTCAGGGTCAGGGTCATACCAGCCTGGGCTACATAATCAGAGAGCTCCTCTAGGTCTCTTTTCATGTAGTCCAAGGAGGTACGTCCTCAGGTCATTCACGCCGGCATGGACAATGACGGAGTCATATTTGTACGTGCTTTTGAGTGACCTGAGTGCGTGTGTTATATGGCTGATCCTAGCCCCCGATAGGCAGCTTACCATTACCCTCTCCTTGCTCAGCCTGGTAAGTGGGACGTCAGTGTGTCTGACTATAGAGTCACCTATCACTAGTGTATCAGGCATAGTGTTTGGCCTTAAGGGCTGTGATTTATTGAAGTATGTGTTGCATGTGTTGTGTTTTGAGGTGGTGGATTTTTGGGTGTCTGCTTTGGGAGCCTCTGTTTTGGTAAGTTTTTTAATAGAGCCTCCGAGTATGTTTTTGTGTTATTATGTGCTTGATTTGCAGTTGGGGTAGGTCTATGTGTGACTGGGTTTGTTGTGTGTGTAGTTACCTTCTCCTCCTGTCTGGTCTTGCCAGTCCTGAGTTGAGAGAGTTCAGCCTCCAGTTTGGCTATATCGTTGCATCTCTCACATGTATTTGTGTTTGTTGGGAGGAGGAGAGGGTTGTCTGTGTACATGAGACAATTATAGCATTGTCTCAAGATTCCCAGATTAACCAGCTGAGCAGGAGAAGATGCTAGCAATCTACCACTCGACATGCTAGAATATTATTAGAGAGTGCTGTGCCTTTAAGGGAAGTGGATGTAGTGCTACTTGAGTTTGAGAGTGCTTGCTTAGAAGAGTAGCTTAGAGAACAAGTGCTATGCTTATAATATAACGAGTAGACTGGTTATTCTAAGAGTAGAGCTTTCTAAGAGAAAATTTGAAGAACAGACTTGACGGAGCCAGGAAAAGTTTAACCCTGTTTAACAGGCACTGCGCTATGCGCACAATGGCGCAAAACCGTGCTATTGCGGATTTTAAACAGGGAACTTCAAGAGAGCTAGAAATGGTCCAAAACAACCAATTACTACAGCTCTTGTGCTGAGGTCACTTCCTTCAGGGACAGATAGGCTGCTCAAGGCTCCCCACTCCCACTGGTGAGCAAAGAAACTTCATTCTTATCCAAGTAAGGTAATGGACAACACAGGAACTACACCTCAGCCCAGAATACAGCAAAGCCTGTAAACTGGTCTAAACTAGTCGAGGAGAGGCGGGAAAACAAGGATTATTTTCTCAAGATCTGGGATACCAGATGTGGTCATACTTGACAACAGTCCACTACTGACCAGTTGCGGGTTGGGAGGGGTGGCCTAATAGTGAAGGTGTTTGCCTTGCAAACACAAGGTACAGGGTTCGAGTCTCAGAAGGGATAATTGGCTAGGCTTAAAGTGGCTCGCAACGGCAGTTAGCCTAGTACTAATCTATGAATGTACACAAAAGACAAGAAGATTTATGCATAATTTAGAATTTAGATGGTCTACATTACCCTTAATCTAATGGGCACATGAAAGGAGCTCTCTAAACAATGAAGAACCTCCGGAGAGTTGTAGAAATAGATCAGAGAACTGTCATCTTGTAAGAACAAACTGAAGTGGTTAAGTAAAGCAGAATCATGAATCTACGTTGTTTGGCAGAAAAAAAAACAAACATGTTTCTTTAAAAAAAGCTGGTGTTTTGTTACGTGAAATATTCTCTGTGTACCCAGAGGTTTTCATCATTCCCACAGATAAAGCAAATTTGCCTCGCCACACTCTTTTGGAACTACCTAACAAATCATGAACGCACTAAAGAGAATATACCAATAAAATAGAAACTAACAACTACAGTAACAACTAACTTACTGAGCACATTCTGTGGCTCTTCCTTTATTCTGGTACTCCACAATACATCGAATTAGCTGATCATTTTCATTCAGCAACTACAAAAAAGGAAACAAGAAAATGTGTGAATGAATACAATCTGAAATAGTCTCATATAGATGTTGCAACATTGTCTTTTAATATGAAACCCAGTAGCAGGCCAATCCTCCGAGTATTGTTATAGTCACTTGCTCAGATCAATAAAACAGAAAAATTACACACATGGTGCAATACTAGGGCAACTTTCCAACACATCATGGACCTCCTGAATCAAGATAAATGCCAGACAAAAAATTCTCCCCTTTGTAAAAATGAACAAAGACGTCACACAGACATGGTTTTATCAGATGTAACAGAACCCTGCTGTTAGAGGATAACAGCAAATCCAAGGCACACATCCTTTGCAGGCTGGAAGCCACAAAGTATCTAGCCGCATAAATGCATGTGTGACCAGCTGCAACAATATTAAAATAACATTTTTATCACTGGTATTTGGAAGAAACCTCTCTCTAAACCACCAAGCATAAGAAATTTAGGTAAAGCCAAAAATAATGAGATGAGAAAGGCCCGACAACCAGAGACTGACCTTAAAAATTGCTCTTACAAACTTAAAAAAGTTGCTACATTAACAGGTTTTGCACTACCCTGCATTTTCCGCCAGTATATAAAGTCAGAAATTCAAATGTCTGTCATAGTGACTTCAATCCTCAAAGATTACAAGTACAAGTCCAAATACATGAGAAATCTGCAGTTGACAGCAGTAGAATACCTAGGGTGGGAACATACCTCTCAGTCTCCTAAATGCAAGAGATATGAACACAACCAAACAGAATAGGGACAAAGGCACAAAATTGTGAAAATTATAAATATCACTTATCAATTTAGAAAGTTGTTAGAACATATTTTGTGCTAATACGCATTTTCTAAATGATAGGACATCTAAAATTTAAATGTGTGTAATTATTTTAGTGATTTCAGTTCTCAAATCATTTGTCCAGAAAAAATAAAATTTTTATGAGAAACAGACCAAAAATTTGTGGCAAAAATCTGAACAATCTGCAAAATCTGGACAGTTGAGAGTCATGGGTGGGAAAGGGGCAACATGTTTGGGGAAGCCCCCCCCCCCAATCACTATGCAAAGCCAGAACTGTATAGGGTGAAGCACTGTTCCTTTGTTAACACAGATACATTTAAATATTGTAGATATCTCATCAAAAGAAACAATCACAAGTTTTGGGCACAGACTACAATGTATTAAATAAAGAATGTTTACTTACAGTCCTAATTTATCCGTTCTACAGTCCTAATTTATCCGTTCTATAGTTTCATGTGGCATGTACTTTCAAATGAATGCTTCTAAACTTTACTCAGGAGTAACACCCAACCTTATCACTTTATGGTTTATAATGTAATTCAATGCAATGGGAAGCTTATTTGCTTTTCAATCTGCACTGAAAATACAATCAACAGAACTTGATAACACAGTCTACAAAATGTCTTTATGTCCCAAAAACAAAACCACAGAATAACTTGTACAGCCTGCACACTACATTTTCCTTCCACCACTCCTAACTGCTCTAAAGTCGCTCCATTGTTAGAAAGGTCAGACTTTGGCAAGACAAGAATCCCCTG
The DNA here is from genome assembly GCF_019279795.1 of Protopterus annectens. NCBI lineage: Eukaryota > Metazoa > Chordata > Ceratodontiformes > Protopteridae > Protopterus > Protopterus annectens. Next base: position 1,736,724,114 of record NC_056741.1, on the reverse strand, counting down.
TTTAGCATCAAGTGAACAGGAAAAGCACTGAAATTCCACTAGCCCTACCACCAGCTGAGGTCTGAATATTTGCAAGGAAGCAAACTAAAATTTCTGGGCATGAAAAAAGTAGAAACATAAATACATTTACAATAAAAAGTAAACAAAAGCCAGTAAGCAAGCAAAGCGGCAAATGAAAAATTAAACATTACTTGTAAAGTGCAGTGCATACGCAGCCAGTCTCTTTCAGGAGGCAATGATGTCCCATCTACAGGTACCTTACTTCCAGACAGAACAGGTTTAATAGTCTGCTAACTTATTTTGGCAATAACCTTACATCAACTGCCAGAAAATATTTTTTTTCTCTCTTAAATCATAATCATTACACCACACTGGAAAATCTGGTTTACTGTTCATCACCCAGATCCGAGGAGCCATCTCAGCCACATGATCAGCCAAGACAGAGTAATACATACTGCACAAAGTATGTACAAGCAAAGTATAAAACATCTGAATACAAAACGGCATAAATAAGGATGCAAACATGAAGCAGCATATAATAGGAATATGAAAATATGAAGCAAGGTAATAATGGTACAGTACAAAGGAAAATTATAACTGGTGTGGGGGTGATGATTAAATCAGCAGTAGCTGAGAGAGATGCAGAGAATAGACCGTACTTGGCTTCAGAGTTCTAATGAAAAGTAGGAGTACGCTGAATAGTGCCAAATGAGGACTATCAATCTGTCTAGTCTGTTCAGACAAGTTCCAGAGGACGGGTACGTTTGGAAAAGGCCTGTACAACAGAAGGGCACCAAAATTACAAATATCCTTCCTAATATCGCGGATGGAAAGTTACGTTTGAGTGTCAGTATATAAAGAACATTAACCATTGCCCTAACAGTATTGTGCAATGGTATTCTTTGTATTTTGAAAGGTGAATAAACCCAGTTTTTGTTTTTCTGCAGATTGCAGGCAAGTGTTCTGTGAAGAGCAGAGAACTACACTTAGTAGGGGCCTATATACTTTTGTTCCCAAGGGGAAGCAAATTACATAAAAGGATAAACAATTAAAAGGCTTTATACACCAGGATTTTTGAGAAATAAAAATCCACGGTAGTCCAAGTTACAATAAAGGCTGTCTTCCTGAAAATAGAACGTTTTCACCAACACCAACACCACGTCCAGAAACAGTTTAGTTGTCGTACATAATTAATTGTCACAAACCTATAGTTATCCATTTATTGTTTCCTTTTTAATACATATACTTTTATAAAGATAAATCTATTGGCAATTTAGATATGCAGTTTTCACATATATTTATATTTGTTATACGTATGAAAGTTTTTAAACGACTACACATTGACTTAATATTTCATTTTTATATATAAAAAATATACATAAAAGTAGATACATATACACACACACATATATATATATATATATATATATATATATATATATATAATTTTACATATAGGGTGTGAATGTAATATGTTTTTAAATGTTACACAGTTTTTTAACAAGAGCAGAGTTGAATATTTTTACGCAATTTATGAAGGATAGTCAGGTCATTCTGTTCAGTATACTGTCTAATTACTTAATCATTTTATTGTTTCATTGATTAATTGTTGTGTTGATTGGTTCATTTAACTAATGTATATAAGCTACTTAGTGAGCGTTGATATTTGGTTCTGATGAGGTCTCCAGTTTGGAGATGAAAGCGCTAAATGCATTTGTCAATAAAGACGTTTTGTGATACCTTTCGGAGTTTCTGGACGTGGTGTTGGTGAAAAGTTCTATTTTCTGGAAGACAGCCTTTATTGTAACTTGGACTACCGTGGATTTTTATTGTCTAATACTTGTTAACGATTTTTGAGAAATGCCAAACAGCATTACTGAGCTATGCAAGTTAGCAGTGAATTTGTTATTAAGTTAGTTCCATTTTATAATGGAAGTCATGTTGTCGTTAGTTTGGAAGAGTAGGAGTCTTTTTTTACCTCCTGTAAAGAAGGTCCGAATATAGAATACAGTTAGCACTGAACAACTCCAGGGTAGATCACTAACGGTGAACAGAAGACAGCCAAAAACAAAACGTAATTTAAAAGAAACACCAGAGCAATTTTTGGTCTGGAGGAAAAACTGAAGCCTATAAAAATAACGGATACAGTTGGTCTAATGCTTGCATTCACAGAGCATTCAAAACATCACGGTGACAGAAACAGAAGTTCAGCCATATAAAATAAATAAAAAAATAACCTGCACCGTACTACTTACATTACAGCTTCCATAGGAAGACTGGAACATTACAAGTACGCGACTGTGTTTCATCGCAGAGAAGGGTATCACAATGTATTCAGGTACAAAAAAGGAGAAATGTTCCTTTGGTGTACCTACCTTATGTTATAGTACCCACATACAAAAGAATAAATTCGTTCCTTCTACAAGATAAGATACCCCTAAAATTTCATCTTCAAATTCAGGAGTCAGATAATTCCACTTCATGCAAAGAATAACTGTAACGTGACATAACACTGACACAGCTAAACACTAGTAAAACTCGCCAAAAACAAACCGCACAGAATAAACTAAAAAGCAATAGCAGATTTATACGACAACGGTCTCAAAAACGCAGTATATATAAAATAGTAATTATATACTATGCTCGAAGGCAGTAAAATATGGGTATGTTATTTTCGACAAATCAATATTATTTACTACGATGTAATGCAATCACAAAGCAGTACAACTTACCCTTTGCAACGTCTCCCGGTCAACGTCAGCTTTCCGACGAAATCTCTCCGGTACAAATACTGCAGACATTGTCAAAAAAATCTGATAATAAGCAGCAAGGACTTCCAGAAAAAAGATCACCTCCTTCAGATTATTTAGTGTGATCCCTAACTGGACGATTGTAATATATAAAAATTGAGAACGTAAGTTATTTTAATTATTTCCGTTTTAATATCACGTAATTCCTACAACAAAATATCCAGCATATAACGATAAAAATGTAAACTTCCAAAAAACACTTCTTAAGTTCCGCGTGAGTTGGGTGATTCGTTTTAACGCGGAAGTTAGTTTGAGGGGCTTTACTACGCCACCAGTGGGGCGGAAGTGTTGTTATGTTGTCTTGGGCTTGTAATAAACGCGACTAGGTGATTTTCTTGAAAATTAGTATTTTTTTTTAAAGGAGACCGCACCCAGAAACTGAAAAAAAAACCATGTTTTTCAGCAAATCTTGAACATTTTGGCTTCCCTAATGCCTTTGTCCAAAGTAAATGGTTTATGGTTACTATTATTTTCTAATTTGTTATGACGTCAAAGAACCTAAAGAAGGCTGCCATGATTTTGTTTTTCAATCGATGTCTTAGTCTTCCAGATGTCATGTAGGTTAGAGAGACAGAAAAAAAATCCTTATAATGAGGGAATCAATTGCTGTTAGAAGGGCAGAAAATAAATCATTGTAATGGGAATAATTCACTGTGGTTTTCTCTCTCGTTAGTTTACAACATTGCCGTGACTGCCTACATTTCACTGTCAGCATCAATCTCTATTTTTAATTACTTTGCTTCCCTGGATATTCATTAGTGGGCATCTCTGTTACAGTGTTTGAAGGAATGTTTGAATGATAGGCTTGAATTGTTCTTTTCAAAGTAACAACTGTAGTTAAGTGTTTGAGGAATCTGACCCCTTTGATTAATAGGTGTTACTCGGGTTCAGGGGTGTAGCCAGACAATTTAATTTTGTACTCCTGTGCTGTTATTGCTACCCCCAACCCACCTGACAGTTACAAATTTTACATGTTACCTCCAACACTTAAATGTTTGCATAGACTGTAAAAGTAGCCAACTCCAAATCCAGCTCCAGACAAGTGACAAGTGGAGTACCTCAGGGTTCAGTCCTGGGACCACTCTTGTTTGGCATCTACTTCTCTGAAATACAGGCCAACACTAAGGGACTCTGGCTAACAAAGTTTGCAGACGACTACAAACTGGGAGCCATTATTGAATCCCCAAATGATGTGGATATTCTACAAAAGGGCCTTACAGAAACAGATGCCTGGTGCCAGAGCCATGGGCTCAAGCTTAATTTTATTTGCCAAGAAATGTATAGTCATCCCCTTTGGAAAAAAACATGTACCCATGAACTACCACGTAGGTAGCAGGACTCTAAACATCGAAAGTGTGATGAGAGACTTAGGGACACAAGTGGACAGTGGTCTCACTTTCAATAACCAAATCGCCACAACAGTCAGGAAATCCTTCTACGTGGCACACCTCATCACTAAGGGCTTTTCATCCAGAAAAAAGGAGATCATTGTCCCACTGTACTCATCCCTCATTAGACCCATTATAGAGTATCATGCCCCATTTGGTATCTACCTCACAAGACATCTGCAACAACTGGAAAGACCACAGAAATACCTCACTAAAAGAATCACAGGCCTAAAGCAGATGCCATATGCTGACCTTCTAAAAAAACTCCAGCTATACTCTGTGGCATATCGTCTACTCAGAGGCGATCTCTGCTTAACATACAAGGCCATGTCAAACCCTGAGCTGTTGGACATGCTCCACTTAAAGAAATCCCAATCCCTCAGAGCCACACGCTCCAGGGATCTAAACCTTATCATCACAATGAGAAAAACATGCTGGAGGGATAGGTTCCTGACCCAGAGACTCCCCATACTCTGGAATAGACTGCCCATACATGTCAAGCAGAGCACCTCATTGGCCCTCTTCAAAAGGAACCTTGATGACTGATTGGGAGATAGGAAATTCACCCCGGGGATCATGTCAGTCGCCCTGCTAGACAGGGGCCCAGAGAAGTAAATATTGTGGGAAAAAATTTCCAGGGAATTGTTATGGCTAGGCTTGCATACGCCTTAGGGCCGATAGCCTAGTACCAACCTATGAACCTAAGTTTCCCTCTAAAACCATTAACTATATATATTTTTCAATGTGTAACACTTATTGGAGGCATTACTTTAGAAATCTGTGGATATAGTATAGCCTAAAAAAGTCATGGTTTCTCTAAGTAATGTATAGAAAATTATACTCAGTGCACTACAAAGAGTACGACTAGCTACACACTTGCTTTGGCTGAGATTGTTTGTGTCGCATTCACAGTTTTAGATATTGTAGTTATAATTGACGTCTTTGATGTTAATCTTCTTTCCCCAGCTCACTGACTTGTCTCCACATAACAAGATATACAATGCAAAAATGCTGCAACAAACCGCCAGAAGAAACATGGAAGAAACCTGCACTTTTACAGAAATTACAGTGTAGACAAAATGCAAAATCAGATACTGAAAGAAAGTAAGAAGAGTTAGATGAAAGTATTTTTTTCTTTCTTTGTGGCACTGAGTTTTATTAAAGAGAAAGACATTTGCATCTGAAAACTAAGCTTGAAACCCCTGCCTATGTTCAGACTCCAGGTTACACCACTTATCAGAAATGTGATGCTGGCAATCTGTAACTGATACGGCACATTTAAATGTCATTATTTAAAAAGCATTATTTTCTTAATGGCTCTGTAAATGGTATAAGTGACCTAACTTACTGTGCCACTCTTAGTAGACTTCATGAAGTAACAGATGAGACAACTGCAGGAAAGAAAGGTAAGCATAATTATTAAATGGTATGTTTTCTGTGTGTGAAGTGTTTAGTGTTGGATTACAGTGGAAAAAAATATTTTTTTGGAAAGGAAAAAGTGACTTTTGGGTGGCATTCTCCTTTAAGGACCTATGTTTGTGGAAAAATAGAGCAGTACTAATTATGTCTTGCTTGTGCCGCTACTCCAATAAGGTATGGGGGGGGGTGAAAAATATTAAAGGTACTTTGTGTTTTAAGATTCCCATCCTTTCAGATGCACAATGTGGGACTTTTTAAATTGAAAAGTTGACATTTTGTAGTATAAAAATATGATGCAAAAATCTGGACATTCTGTGAAAATCTGGATTGTTGTGATGTCATTATTTCCTGACTCCAATCATCAGTGATTTGACAGAAATTTACAAATTTTATGAGGAATAGATCAAAAATATGAGGCAGAAATCTGAACATTCTACAAAAACCTTCACTGTTGCAAGGGACGAATGTCTGTCATTATTTCATGACTCCAATCAACAATGATTTGACAAAAAGTTACAAATTCTATGAAGAAGAGATAAAAAATATGAGGCAAAAATCTGGACAGTTGAGAGGTATGGTCTGCAATTATACAGATCATAGTATTATATTTATTTTTGTGCCAGCTGTATGAACTGGCCAGACTGTAAAAGACCATAGAAGTTTGTTTAAGTCAGTGGGCTCCTTGCCTAGATATCGTTTCAGATTTTTTTACCTATTTTGAATGTTTAGATTATTTAAAGCTGTACAATTAAATGTTCACCAAACACTTCAGAAATGCATCTATTTTCCTAAATTCTGGAGTCACTGTCTGACAAGGCAAAGCAGGTATTCACAGATCGCATGTCAGGGGTCATTTGCACATTTGTCAGTCAACGTAATATATACATGATGTCATAGACAGATCTTCATTTCTATCAGGTATGTTTCATTTGTATATGACATCATGCCCACTTTACATGTCAAACACACTTACAACTAAGCTGTCCGGGGGGGGTGGCGGATAGAAAGATTCACCATAGCTGGACAAGTCATACCACCAAGCAGTGCAAAGACTGAAGTTTACTTTGTTACCAAAAAATAAATGATCAGTCTATAAAATGCTTTATTTGATATTAAAGTAAGATGTTTCAGATATGAACTAACTGTTTTATGTACCTATTAAAAGAAACTTTATATATGTTTATTTTTCTACTAAAAAGACACTCTGTGACCCAGTTGCTGATGGACTTACTACAGATCAGCAAGTCAATTTGCACTAGAAATATTTGGTCTAGGGATCTAAACCAATTCTGTAGCATCTACAGAATGATTTGGAGGAACAGGTTTATTTCACAGAAGATACTATTGCTGTGGAATAGACTCTCCATACACATAAAACAAAGCTCATCCCTGTCTATTTTCAAGTGCAACAGATCTATGGATGGGAAACAGAAAATTTATTGCAGGACTACCTGCTCTAGTTCTAATGAACAGAAGCAGCTCCTAAATGCTTTATCCCATGCATGGGTCCCCCAAAATTATCTATGGTAGGGGACTTCCAAGATGTCTGTATATTAAATAACAGCTTAATTCTAACCCTACCAGAGTAAAAACAGAAACTCAGCAGAGAAATCCAATGGATTTATATTTCTGGGTAAATTTCAGTAACTGGCGAGTAAGTGCACTGCCTGCATGCCAGGAAAAAGAAATACAGAGGACCTGAAATTAAATCAGCTACAAAAGTTGAGGAAAAATACCAAGGGGAATTTAGTAAAGCCTACATGGTGTTTTTACTGTGTAGACATTGTGCTGCACTGCTTACATGAAAGTAAGTAGGTTTTAGATTCAATAAACAGCACAGGCACATGCCAACACAGGAAGTTCCATGGCATGCAAATCACCTCATAAGCAGGTGAACCTTATGCAAATTAGTCAGGTAGAGTGATCCAGCAAGCAGATAGGCAGATCTTCACACCCCAAGTCAGTGTCTGTAGTGTACATGGAAAATTCCATGTACAGGAGTGTAGACAGACAAAAGGGGCTGTAAAAATGTAGATATATATGGACAGAAATGGCATACCACATACAGATACGAGCAAAACTATCCCCCCTGTGTGTCTGAAAAATTAAAGGTAATAAGTTAAATTAATTTAATTTTTTTTAAATAATCTCAGCATATTTCTGCTGTGCACTGCAGTGCACAAGCATGTATTATAAAAAAATTGCAAAAAACAAAATTAATATTATGTGACAGAAATATATTACAGGACCTTGCATGGAGTATCTACAATGATGCATTGGTGCTGTTGCTAATGTGGTAGGGCTAGGATGTGTGTAGTTTCCAGGCTGTGAGCACGAATCCCTATGCAAATGAGGTTGAGTTACTGAATAGTATAAAGGGGTAATCGTGTTTGCATATCCCCTTTAAGTAGGCAGAGAACCATGTAGGTGTATACAGAGAAGGTAGCTGACATCAGGGGAGGGTGTGTCCAATGACTTCTAAGCTTATTTCAGCTCAGCTGCACCTGTTTGCATGGTGCTCCGCCGTGATGAGTGTGTCCTTTCAGGGAGACGTGTACACTAACTTCTAAGTTTTGTTTAGCTAAGGGACACGTGTTTCCATGTGTTTGCATGGTGTGCTGCTATGCTGAATGTGGAAGTCTGAAGGAGTGTGTAGACTAAGTGCTAATCTTTGTTAACATACGGGGCACATGTTTGCATGGCATGCTACAGTTCTGAGTGTATCTAAAAGCCAATGACATATTAATTAGTTTTGACCCCTGTTTAACTTAAACTAAGGCCATTAAATTATGCTAATTATATAACAGCCAGGTGGAATGAATCAAAGGTAGCCAATTACAGAGTCAGCACCTACAGCAGAGCAGTATAAAATATGCATACACCCTACAACCTGATCTTTCCCCTGTACTCTGCACCATTAGAGTACAGACTTGGGAATTTTAACTGAGAGAATGCTTGGGGCTGCTACAGGTCTGCTACATCTGTATGTGCTAGATGCTGAAGTCAGTGCTGCTGCTGCTACTGCTAACAATAGGCCTAGACATAAGTTCATAGGTTCGTACTAGGCTATCTGCCCTAGGGCATTTATAAGCCTAGCCAGAGTGTATGTGGCTTACACCACCCCTTAGACAGAGAAGGAGAAGAGCATTCAGGCCCAGGGTAACCTTCCAGGACCTACATGAGCCGGAGATTGTAAAGAGCTACAGAGTGGACAGGGACATACTACAGGAACTCACTAAGCTCTGCCGCCCTCAACTCAGATCCAGAGCCAACAGATGGGAACCCATCCCAGTGGAAACAAAGGTATGTGTAGCCCTTAGGATACTAGCTACAGGTACTTTCCAATGGCCAGCTAGGGACATGATGGGGGTCTCACAGGCATCTGCTTCTAGGGTACTCTATCACTGCCTGGATGCCATGCTACCAAATGCCAGTGAACACATTTCTTTTCCCCTCACCCCTGAGGCAAGGGCCAGCAATATTCACCACTTCTACCATGTAGCACACTACCCTAAGGTACTGGGTACCATAGACTGCACTCATGTACACATCAGGTCACCACCCAGTAAGGAGAATAGAATCTATGTCAACCACAAGGGGTACCACTCCATCAACTGCCAGGTCATGTGCAATGCCCAGGGGATTATTATGAATGTGTGTGTTGGCATCCATGGAAGTTATCATGACTCCCCTATCTGGCACGCATCACAGCTGTACCAGATATTTGCTGAGGGACATCCCACATAGCCATTTACTTGGGGTAGCTGACTACACCATGGAACCATGGATGATAACACCCATCAGAAGTGCGCACACACACCTACCGAAGAATGCCATAATGAGGCACATGCACAGACTAGGAACATCATAAAGCATGTGTTTGGGCTTCTGAAGTCAAGGTTCCTGTGCCTCGATATAGCTGGTGGAGCCCTGCAGTACTCTCCAGCCACATGTGCACATATGTCCACAGTATGTGCCATGCTACACAATATGATCCTGCAGAAACAGCTGCAGCAGGATCAGCAAAGGGAAGAACTAAACAGCCCCCCACCACTGCCTAGGTCACCACAGCCACAGTCACAGGAGGACTCAGAGGATGAACCCCCGATGATGTCCCTGTAGGCAGACATAGGTGTGCCCAGTATGCCCTGGCTTTGGCTAAGAGACAACGCATAGCACATTCACTGACAATCTAGGGTCCTAGTGACTTAACAACTTACTCCTACTCCCATGCATATAGAAAATTGTTGATGCCAGGAAATGCACACAACCTGTACCTATCCATGTATTGGCTGTGTACTGCTCGCATCACACACAGTCATCCCAGAACTACAGTTCTGTCAGCTGCTGCATTCGCAAGGTAAGTCTCTAACCTACACACTCCTGGTAAGGATTACTGTAATATGGTATCATATGTATGGACCTGCTGCATTTATGCAAGGAAATATAGTGGGCTATATGGACAGAAGTAACATTCACGTGGGACTACAGGTACCCAGTCCAATAGTATGTGTTCCCTAATAATCACTAGGCCTTATGGTTGAAATATTCACTATATATCAGTCAAGGGAGATGTTAAACAGTGGGGGTCACATGATATTTGGACTACTGTCTATCCCAGCAGATCATGTGTTGTTGTACTCCCACCCCCAACACAGCAGTGTTCCTATATAACTCTGCTTTAACAGTAAGGCAGCAATGGTATATCAGCAGACCAGGCAATCTCAGGGCTTTAACATAGAACTCGATCACACATTGTATGTCACACGTAATGCAGGAATAACAATGTACATATTTATGCTGTTGATTGTGTGATGGCTGACTCCTATCTGTCTGGCAGTCTGTGTGGCTCAGTGGATTAGGGAAGTTAGCATAGGTAATGACGTTGATGGTTCTAATCTGGAAGCAGTCACATCTTTTACATGTGAGGAATTATTCATAGGTTCATAGGTAGGTATTAGGCTATCAGCCCAAAGGCCTAGGTAAGCCTGGCCAACAAGGTTCCCTGGCTTACACCACCTAAGAAAGTTAATTTCCTGTGCCCCTGTCGAGCAGAGCCACAGAAGTGATCCCCGGGGTGTATTTCCTATTTCACATCTACTCATCAAGATTTTTCTTGAAGAGTGCTAATGAGGAACTTTGCTTGACATAGATGGGTAGCTTGTTCCAGAGTATAGGAAGTCTCTGGGACAGGAATCTATCCCTCCAGAATGTCCTGTTTATTGTGGTGGCAAGGTTTAAGTCCCTATAGCATGCAGCTCAGAGGGATTGGGAGTTCTTTAGGTGTAACATGTCCAACAACTCTGGGTTTAACATAGCTTTATATGTTAGGCAGAGATCTCCTCATAGTAGGCAATATGCTACAGAGTAAAGCTGGAGTTTTTTGAAATGGTCAGTGTAGGGCATCTGTTTGAGGACAGTAATCCTCTTTGTGGGGTACTTCTGTGGCCTTTCCAGCTGCTGCAGATGTCTTGTGAGGTACTATGTTGATGTTTTCACAGACTGTCAGTCTGTGTGTGGTGTAACTTTAAAAACCTCAGTTACATATTAAGTACAGCAGACAGTTGGGGAATGCCATAGACATTTTGAATGAAGTGCAGTACTGCAGAAATGGGCAGATGTCATTGTCTGTAACACACAAAATCTCGGACTGGAGTACAGGTAGGTGTGGCCTGGAGTCACTTTATAATACTGATAGTCCCACAGGCCATGATCATACACTTAATTAAAATGAGTGCAATTATGTTGCCCCTTCATAAAAATGACCTGTTACGTATAGATATGTCTATACATACAGACATATATGTATACATCTCCATCTGTCACTATCTGTCTCTCACATACATAGTATATCTATCTCTATATAGTGTCAAATAGATATATATTGATATATAGAGCTATATATATTAAAGTGATACACAGACACTCTCCATATATCTACATAACACATTTACGTATCATACACACACAGCTACCTTTATATATACATCCCAGTTATATACATAAATATGTATGTGAATGTCTGTATTGTCCTACATACCCTAATAATGGTGAGTAAATCTGCACCATCACACATCCATACTGTTGCTCAAAGGAGCCAAACTAAGGGTGCAACAGTATATAATCCACTTACCTACAGACACCTGTGTCTGCTGGATGTCACCACATAGACCGACACAGGTGAGCAGGTGGTGTAATGTATAATGTTGACAATGCACACATGGATAGGGCACATTGTTCCTGCCCACAAGTTTGCCTTTCTAAGTGCAAACAGCCCCATATGGCCTTACTGCTAATTGTACACACATAGCTAGGATAATAACAGTTATCTCCCTGCTAGGATACTAGATGCAGATAACAATATGAAGCAATATCACTCTGCAGGCCACAGATGCTGTTCAACACAAGCCTAGTCTGTGTAATGCTCAAGTACTATGCCTGCAATAACATATACAACAGACTTAAACTGTGGTGCGTGCAATAAGTACTGTGATCTATAGTGTGTAAGACTAACTAGGTAGGGGTTCTACTCTCACTTCAGGCTACTTGGTGTGTGTGTGTGTGTGTGTGTGTGTGTGTGTGTGTGTGTGTGTGTGTGTGTGTGTGTGTGTGTACCCCAGCAAAACAACTGTCATGCCCTCATGGACTATCCACCTGCAATGGTTATGCACTTTTTGGCCCTGTAACTTGCTGCTGGCTTCCAAACTGCCCTCTTCTACAAGGCCTGACAATGTCATCCACCTTAAGACTACCAGCTGACAGTGCAGTATCAAACATAAGCCGTGGTGCGTGCGATAAGTCTCGATCTACATAAGACAGAGCCCCTCACTATCACTCTTCAAGAGGAACCTTGATGAGTGGATGGGTAACAGAACGTTCACACCGGGGATCACACCAACAGCACTACTAGATAGGGGCCAAGGGTACTAGCTGCTAGTACAAGGGTCTAGGGAACTACTAAAGGGGTGGTGAATACCGTACAACGTGGCTGGGCTAATATATGCCTTTGGGTAGATAGCCCAGTACCAACCTATGAACCTAAGTACTGTGAGCCATAGTGTGTAAGACTAAATAGGTAGATATTCTAATCTCACTCTACTTGGTGTGTCTGTATGTCCTTATGGCATATATATGATCACCTTGGTAACTTAGAAATAGGTAGGGTTTTGCAGTATTTTATTTGTAGCATGTGATGTGCCCCCCCCCAAAGGACAGACCATAACAAGACCTGCTGATGTAATCAAGCATAACATGCTCTGAACTGATAGTACTAGCAGACATGAGGTGTGTTGCATGCATCAAGTACTGTGATCTGTAGTGTGTACCATTACATAGGTAAGCATTCTCATCTACATACAGCCAACTTGCACTAAGTGTGTGCCTTGTAGTGTCCTGTATGCAGTGATTGGAAGTGGTGCTAGCTTTAGTTTATCAATGTTTGTGTGAGAGCCTGTTAGAACATTTTACATCAAGTTATGGAACCACAGCATGTGTGAACTTCACTAGCATTATGGCCATACAGCCCTCACAATCATAGACATCTTTATACTTGTAGTTACAGGATTAGCACATATTACCCCAGTTCAAGAGGGACACAGGCAGATGCCCTGTGTTGAGATGATGGTCACCCAGCCAATCATACAGATGGCATGTGCTGAGGTGCACTGAGGTGCTCTGTGTGCCATTTGGCAAAGTTCTGTTTCAAGGGTGTGTTTAAGTCTGCTAGACAAATCTCACCCACAAGCGTGTAGTACTAACGTCACAAACAAGGTTAATGTCCTTACAGTGAGTTGTCCATGTACTATTCCTCCTACAGATAGGCAGCATATGCAATCAAGCAGGGTCACACAGTGTCCTGTATGCAAGGCACAGATCACCTCTAAGTAGTCTATGTGCCACAGGTGACAATGACACTCATTGCAGACTATCTGCACTGAACACATACTGAAGACGTGAAGTGTCCTTGTGAGAGACCATACTGTTGTGTGCAATTGCCAGTACTGCTTGGAAAGGTACATCAACAAATGGGCATTGCGCTCAGATATTGGCTTGCTGAGGGAAGAGTACTTGGAAGTTATGAATATCTCACAGGTAACTGTGGCCTCAGCTATGCCATATGATTCCTGCCATACCACTGTAGAGACATGGTGATCTGAGACACATTGGGTGTAAACCTGTGTGGCCAGGTCTGTGTGCCTAGTTCATTCATCCATGAGTATGTACATTACATGTTGTGACTAATGTGCTACTTACCAGGTACATAGGTCTAAAAGATGTAAATGATACTACATAAAAATTTGCATGGAGTTCATGGCCATTAGTATGTCAACAAGCATGTGTTTGCAATACCCTCTTGCAAGATAGTGATATACCACAGAGACTCTATGAGTGCTCACAATTTGCAGGCATCAGCCAACATTGTTAGCCACAGTCAGTAGTTATGTGTATTGTGGTTGAATGGATTCCAAGCAGTAGAGGACCCAGGACTCCATCCTGTTGAGCATCACTGCTTAACAGATCAGCTATTGGAGGCGGATGTCCCTATGTTGTGTATGTGTACCAGCAACGGGCCACTTAGTGACCCCTACAATGACAGTATCATGGATGCATAAGTGGGTGCTTTGTAAATGCTGCCTGAGTAGGGGATATAGTCAGATGGCTTGGCTCAGTTTAGGGGGGTTGTATGCCCTGATGTACCCTCACCCAGGTCCTTGGGGACTGCCTCAGAAATGTCCACCATGTATACCAGTCATGCTTCCCATCACATATCCAAACTGTGTACAGTCAACTGTGTGTAGAACACATACATATGTGCTGATCAGCTCCATGATGATTGCCCCTATGGGCACACAGATATGGATACATAGACAAAGAGGTGCATAATTATGTTGGTCAGTGGATGCACCACCTCTCTGCAGGGGTATAAGAGTTCCCATTGTCTACTCAGCTGGTGTGCAGCCAGTAGTCTCAGTGCGATTGCAAGGGTTTTCCAATAGTGTTAGTAATCCTTGTCAGATCACATGTGAGATGCAGCCTGGAATCTTAGCATGTGCAATAGATGCTGTATATCTTCAAATGAGAGGACAGGTATGAATTGCTATGTAAACATGGAAGTTATGGGGCAGGTTTTAGAAATGTCATATGTCACATGTGGTGGGGACAAGGGAGTGCAGCTGATGCAGACAGTGTGGGAGTACACGTTAGGTATGAATACAGACCCATCATATGTGGCATAGGTTCATACTAGGCTATCTGCCCTAGGGCATTTATAAGCCTAGCCAGAGTGTGTTTGGCTTTCGCCACCCATTTTAAATTAATTTTGCTATGCCCTTTTCGAGATTAGTATACTGTGCCTCTGTCTAATAGTGACACAGAAGTGATACCTGGGGAAAAACCTATGATCCCCCATCCACTCATCAAGATTCCTCTTGAAGAGAGTCAATGAGGGACTCTGCCTAACCTGGACTGGGATTTTATTCCAGAGTGAAGGGAGCCTCTGGGTTATGAATCTGTCCCTCCAGCATGGCCTATTTATTTCAGTGCTGAGGTTCAAGTCTCTCAAGCACATAGCTCGATGGGATTTGGATTTTCTGAGGTGCAGCATGTCCATTAATTCCGGGTTGGACATGGCTTTATACGTCAGGCACAGATCGCCTCTGAGCAGGCGGTATGCCACTGAGTAGAGCTGGAGTTTCTTTAACCGGGCAGCATATGGCATCTGTCTGAGCCCTTTGATCCTCTTGGTGAGGTACTTTTGGGGTCTTTCCAGTTGCTGCAGGTGTCTGGTAAGGTACATCCCAAAAGGGGCATTGTACTCAATTATGGGCCTGATGAGGGATGAGTAAAGAGGCACGATGACCTCCCCTGATCTAGATGTGAATCCCTTCATGATTAGGTGGGCTATATAAAATGTTTTTCTAACCACTTTGGCCACATGGTTGTCAAATGAGAGATTGCTATCAACTTGGGTCCCCAGGTCCCTAATTACTTCTTCCGTACTTAATGGATTACCACCTATGTGGTAATTTGTGGGCACTTTGTTTTTGCCAAAGGGGATGACTACACACTTTTTGGCATATAGCTTAAGGCCATGGCTCTGGCACCAGTTGTCTGTTTCTATGAGGCCCTTTTGGAGGATGCTTGTGTCAGCTGGAGAGTCGATTATGGTGCCTAGTTTGCAGTCATCTGCGAACTTGGTCAGCCACAGTCCTTCCGTGTTGGCCTGTACCTCCGAGAAATATATACCGAACAAGAGAGGTCCCAGGACTGAGCCTTGTGGGACGCCACTTGTAACTGGTTTGGAGTCTGACATGGCTCCAGCAATTCTAACCATGTGGATTCTGTCCTTGAGCCAGTTTGCAACCCATCTAGTGACATAGGGGTTTATATTTAAGCTGGTGAACTTATCTATAATGCCTGAGTGGGGTATTGTATCGAAGGCTTTTGCGAGGTCCAGGTAGGCTGTGTGGACCACCTTCCCCTTGTAAATGGCCTTGATGACTGTTTCAAAGAAATTGACCAGGTTTAAGAGGCAGGATCTGCCCTTAACAAAGCCGAACTGGGTAGGATCCAGTGTCTGTAGGTCCCCAATATCTTTATTTATGAGGTCCATGATGATCCTTTCCATAGCTTTGCAGACCAAGCTAGTCAGGCTTATGGGGCAATAGTTTCCAGGATCCATTGAGGCACCACCTTTGTGGAGAGGGACCACTGTTGCTGTACACCACTCTTTGGGTACATTACCTGTAGTAAGGCTGAGATTGAACAGTAGTTTTATGTTTGGGTTTAGCTCTTCTTGGAGTTCATGTAGGACGCAGCCCGGGACACCGTCTGGTCCCATTGATGCTGTGTTTTTTGCTTTGGAGAGGGTGGCTCTTACCTGAGCCATCTGAGATGTCAGGGGGGCAGCACTCTGCTGGGATAGATATTTGCCCTTTTGGTGGGGGGGGGGTTTGCGCTGAACCTGTCAGCTAGGATGTTGGCAATGTCTGTGGGTTCGGTGTATTTTTTGTCATTTTGGACTAATTTTGAGCATATCTGGGAATTCCCACCCAGGTTCCTAACATAACTAAAGAATGCCTTGTGATTATCCTTAGTGTCCTGTGCAATTTTTCTCTCAAAGCTGGCCTTAGACGATTTTATGAGTGCCCGTAGTTTTTTGCTAATATTGATCAGAGATGCCTTCCCTTTTTGGGATTTTGCTCTATCATGTAGTAGCTTCCTCCTTCTATTGTATAGTTTGTTTATGACTGGGGTCCACCAGACAGGACGTCTGCCTTTGGAGGATTGGGTCTTGGTTTTATTTGGGATTGCATGATCCATGCATTCCTGAAGGTGTTCATAGAATGCGTTTATAAAGGATTCTGCGGTCTGGGCCGTATTTTCCACAGGCCCGGGGGCTTTGAAGGATTCCTCCTCAGTTTTGAGGAGTGTGATGATGTATGAGGTCATCGACAATCTGGGCCTGTCCTTTGAGGTCACACATGTAACTACACTGTGGGTTGTGGTGCTGCTTTGTGTGGAAGGCTAATTTTGTCACATACTGTTTCTGCACAACATCACAACAACACTATGTGCTTGTTTTAGCTGAGGAGGTTGTGCCTCCATTTTAGGGGGGCACCCTCACCCCAACTGTCACACAGCAATGTCCACCTCTTATTGTACAGCCTGCTAATGACAGTTGTCCACCAGGTAGGTGTGCTATGCCATGAGGAGCTTGTGTTCCTCCTATAACCTACAGCCGAGTCTATGCAGTTGTATTGTTGCTTACATAATCCATGGGTGTAGAGCTCTGCATACTTGCCTGTCCTATCTGAAGGAGGAGGTGCAGTCATGTTATGCCAACCATCACACAGGAGGAAATAAATGGCTGTCTTGACATATATGTCTGTATTGTCTGCAAGGGGGGTACATGCCGGTAGTTCTAAGGAGACTGATCTATGGCCTGATCCCTCCAGGGAGGACCTCACATGGGAGGGTTGTACTGGTCACCCATATTGGTAATCACATGATGCAATAAATTGGTTCACCGTGTGAGGATGTCACAGCACTGCTGCAGGGCATTGTAGGTAAGGACCTGGACCATCCTTTGGGAAAGTGAGCTGCAGCACAATTAAGCAACACAGTGTGTATATATTACACTTCCGTAATGTGTTTGTCTGTGCTCTGTACAAACACCTTGCATGACTCTCTTCTTGCAACATGCTGGAAGTAGCTGCAATACTTACTTGCATAGAGGACAACTAGCATATAGTGCCAAGCGGTGTCCCCAGATCTCTGAGTCATGTCACCTGAAATGCCATGATAGGAATTAACATGGATATGAGCACTAACACTGTCATACACTTACGGACACTGGGCCAAACACTGCTACTTTTGCTCAAGGCCAGATCATGACTACCGACTGTAACCGGCAGAGACCATCGACTGTTACACTATGCAATGGATGTCGGACATATGTCTCATTCCACCAATGATGGCCTGACAAGGTGTATGACAATATTAGGCCACCAGGCCTTGCTGGAAACTGTGTACATCATGTACATAGTGTTATGTCAGTTGGTGGATAGGCAAGTGTCTGACAGTCATATTCTGAGAAGACAGCATTGGGAGACCTACACTGCAATGATGCCAGTCACCAGTGGAGCTCACCATTCTCCATTATTGGCATACCCCGTCTACATATTCCCTCTCTGCAGTCACAGCCACTGTCAGTGACCTCTGACTGAGTACATTAGCAGGTAATTGCATATTGGGAGCTGTCACAGAATCCCTTCAGAATCAACAGTTATCCAGGAAGGCCTAAGACACAGTCAGTTGTTCTCTGAGCCACTGACAAAGACTAACTGCCAGTGACTGCACAATACTATCCTGTAGAAATTCATCCACCCCTGCAAAATATTGTAGTGTCTGCACACTGCACACAGTTGAGCCATTAAATGTGGAGTTATGGACACAGAGAGTACTGTAGCCTTTGACTTTCACTGGTTGGTAAGATGTGGGGATGCATTCACTTTTGTACAACCTGTATTGACAAGTTTGGGATGTAAATCCCAGACTGTCACTGCTATACTGAATGTGGCAGCCATCACATCTATTATTGTGTGCAATAACACCCTTGCTATGTCACTACACAGGCATATTGCACAACTGTAGCAGCCACACAGGTTCCATGGTACACCAATACAGTGTAGATAACATGTCCTATGGAGTCTATGTCACAACCGTGCATGTGTAGTCTGTCTTCTAAATGCTTTGGAGAGGATGTGTATGGCTCCATAAAGGAAGGGGTTGGATCCCACTGTGTGCCTCCCACATATCCATGACAGGACTAACACGTCTCACCTGTTCTACATGCCTTCAACATCACTATGATATACACAGTACATGCCAGAGAGACAGGTATGTAACACAGACAGTGCACCCTACATGCAACAGGCTCCCCCATGCATGTGAAACACACATCTGCTGTGACACACATCATGTGCAGGTTAGAAAATGGGATGCAGAACATGACAATCATAACTGGTGTTGGGCAACTGTCTGTACTGGACATAGGATATTTGTAGATTGGTCATCTCCATCACACCTTATAGATATGTGAGTTCCCAAAACCTTGGTGACACTTATCAAGGGTAGCAGACCTGTTCACAGATTAGGAATGCAAGAGTATGCTGAATGCTGCCATTGTCCTTGTTAGCCTGTTATACACATATGAACCTATGGAGCCATTCGCTTATAGTGCTGTACCTTGCTGAAGACATATTCTGCTGTGCTGACATGCCACCCTGTGCTGTTTATTGCCACTGTGTATCCATATGTTATCACAACAGACTCCTGAAACAGAAACAGGTCTGTCACACACTTGTCATTGTGTAATTATACAGCCATTACAACATCATAAAGCATAAAGTACACAAAGGTATGTGGCGTACTCATGACAAATGCCAGCATACATTATCTGTCATTAATCACTACAAGTGGCATGGCAAAACAACACTGCATTACACAAGTACATGTTAAATAATATAGTCACCCTGTGCATCAGACAAATAGCTTAATTTCCCTGCATCGATGGCAAGGATGATAGGGATGTGGCACAGGTATCATCACTTTCACAAGGTGTTGTGTGGGGGTGCAGGAGGCCTAGGCTGGCCTAAACCGTTGACAGCATGTGTGTGAGTCAGGAAGGGAAGCAGGTAAGATGGTCCATGTTGTGTGTGTCTGTAGGTGACCTGCATTTGACAGTGGTGTGCAAGTGTGTGCGTGTACACAGTCAAGCTCAGTGGTAGCCCTACATGTGTGTATGTTGAACAGCTTTGGACCGTACATGTTAAAGTTGACAGTTCACTGTCTCTGGCCCTGAACACAGGAACTGACTCTGCCAGGAGTTGCACTGGCACCTCCATGCCCAAGGTCTGAAGCAGTGCTAGTAACTGACAGTGACTGCTTTCTGCTGGTACTGTGTCCCCATGGGAATGCCCAGGACCATGTGTCAATGGCCTGCCATGTCATGGTGTGGACAGCACACTCCCCTCTGTAGCGCTGGATGGTCTGCCACTACAGGAGCATGATTGTGCACTGTCACATAGACTCTCAGCAGATGGGGTTGCTGACCTACGTCCATAAGTCCAATGCTCAACTCCAACCACATGTTCCACCACAGACAATGTGTAGTCCAAGACAGATACTGTCTCAGCCCACCTTCTGTCCACTGCATCAGTGAACTTATCCAGAGTGTCCCCAGTGTGGTGGAGGCAGTCACAGATGTCAGACTGTGTTGCATCCATAACCCTAAGCATAAGTCTGGTGTTCCATTGAGAATGTGCCTGTGCCTCCATGATGGCCCAAAACATGTGCCGAGTGACCCAAGATGTGAGACCTGAACAGGTGGTGGACAGACAGCAGGCCTGCTACAAGCACCCCTGTCAATCTGCCTGTGTGGGACCTCACCAGCTCTCTGGATATGGCCAATGTCTACACTCACTGGACCCATAGTTGCCACACTTTCCTGTTTAATTTTCCCACCCTCTGACTGTCCAATATCTGTTGACTCCAGGGACAGGGTATGTGTGGGCATACTGAACATGTGCGGTGACAATGAGGGCAGAAGAGGGATGTCAACCACACATGTTCAGTATGCCCACACATACCCTGTGGGCATACTGAACATGTGCGGTGACAATGAGGGCAGAAGAGGGATGTCAACCTCTGGGTACAGATTCAGCCCCTTAAATCCCTACCTGTGCCACACTGTGGCCACCATCATCATCAGAATCTGAGGAGACACTGAAATCAGGTTGTGTAGGGGACAGGGAACAATGCCCCCGGTCACCTGTGATAAGAAAGGAAAAAGTAGTACATTAATACCTGAACTATTACACTCTGTAGTACTATGTTGTGATATATGTAAGTCTCTATACACTGTCATCACTATTACAGACCTATTGAAAACCCAACCTCATATAGTAGGACATGAAGACAGGACTCTTCCCACTAACAGCTGTAGTTACTTGAAAATAATATCTCATTACACTGCAATCTCATCAACAACAGTGAGGTACACTGTTGACATTTGTGTAGACTCTGCACAGTTGACACATATGACACTCTGTGGTATCCTGACAATACCATCAAATATATCACTGTGGTCACACCTACAAGGCATAGGTATGAGTCTAACATGTGCACAGTCAAAATATATGTGTGCAGTTGGCAATCATGCTGACAGTACAGCAATGCAGGCAGCAGGCCTGGGATGACAGTCTGGGGATTACAATGCTGTAAACCAACATCTATAACAAAACAGTGTCATGCTTACCAGTAGCAGGACCACTGACTTGGCCAATACCTGACAGACCTGTGAAAAGATGAGGGAGAGGTAATGTCAGTACCACTGTATGTTCTACAACCACAAGGTAATACATCCATATATCTCACATTTACAGTAGTTACTGTGTCAATTATGTTGGTCAAAATGTGAGCATAACTGCAGTGAAACCTTTCTCCCCCACCCCATAAAGCAGACAGACCTGACACCCACATAAGACTATGTACACACTGACACACTGAATGCTACAGTATTGCAATGGTGATCAAACTAAGTTTACCTGCATGCTCCTCTGCCGTGGACACTGTGACACCCACATCCACGATGTAGGATGTGATGGATGTCTGGAAGCTGTCGTGTGTGCCTAGATTTGCCAGGAAATCCTCAGTGGCTGAATGTGGTTGCTCTGCTGCAGGCCCTCCAATCCCTGGCTACATCTGCTGCTGTTCTGCATGTGGCATGGATCATGTCCGTTGAGTGGTGTCAAGCCTGCTCATATGTCCTTCTCTGATGACCAGTGGCATTGGTATCACAGACAAGGTCAGCCCACAGTGCCTCCCGCTGTTCCCTGCTGTGCCTCCTCCTGGACAGTAGGACTTCATGGTGTTGACAGAGCGCTTCCACTATTAAATCATTCTCTGCATCTGTGAACAGCATCTTGCATACATGTTCCCTGAAAGACTACAACATGGGAACACATGTCAGGACCACATATGTGGAAGTACACTATGTAGAGATGCAGCAAGGACAGAATGGCTGGCAATATCAACTGCTTGATCACACATGTCATATCCCACAGTGTATAAACATACTAAACATTTGGATGCAACTAGGATACTGGTGATAGTCAGGTATTCTCATGTATGCCATGACAGATACTGCTGTATGTTCACACAGCCTACATTAGTGTCTATTGCAATGTGTCCTCAACGGGCAACCCCCCCGATAATATGTCAAACTAACTGCCTAACAAATAGCACTGTGCTATTACAACCACTGTAAAGGGAGAGTTCCATGAGCTCAGTGTGCCACATTGACAATATATATTCCACCCTTGATGTCCTGCACATACTTTGTATGTGTAACAAATATGGAGGGCTTTGACATGTCATTATCACAGTTCTAGGTAAGGCTTAATGCTGTAATCCCCATTCCTCATAAGTATAGTTAGACATTTGCATCATGATGTAAACAAGATGGTTACATACCTGATGGAGTGCAGTGCTCCTCTGCTGATATGTGCTGGTAGTTAATACTTTGCATATGAATGGTCTGTGTGAGGAAAGTCTCAATCAGAATGGTTCCCCATAGCCAGCTGCTTGCCTTTTTAGCATTTTTCTCATCAGCAGATGATTGCCTTTTAACCAATCTATGGTTCTGAAATGCTAATTGCAGCCAACACAACTGATTTGCACTATCATCAGCCAATTACATGCAACCACAGTATAACATATAAGGCCTTCATGTAGATTAGGGGCCATTTCTGATATGTTATGCTTGAGATTACTGGGTGAGGAGACTACTTCATCGCAGAGGGTATGTCTGTAGCAGCAACTTTTACATAGAGAGGGGTGTGCTACAGGCTACAGTTGCTGCTGCAGGTAATAGGCATAAGCAGAGATTGTGAACACTTTGTAGGACAACAAGCTGTAGGTGTAACTGTGGGAGCTGTGTCAGCCTTTTTGTAGAAGCACAGCCAGAGTGAGGTTACCCTTTCCAGTCCAAATAAGGCATCTGTTTAAGGTAAGTACATTAGGCAACAGTATCACTAACAGAGTACTAGGCCACGTGTTTGTTGTGTCCTTGAGCAACATGGGGGATTAATATAGCAATATGTCCACAATTTGGGCAACTGTCAAGGCATGTGTTACAGTCTGGTAGTAATTTGGAGGGTGTATGAGGGCAGTCCATGTTACAAGCAGGTACTTCAAATGTGTATGTTAGGTGTATAGTTGTGCTAATCGGCACCGTGAGTTTGACAGGATTGTGTGGTGCACTCTGATATTAGTGGCCCTCATTTGCAGTACCTGAGTTGAATTTCTCTGTGAATGCATATTAATGCATGATGTGACACTTTATGCACTTATACTTTTGCTATAAGGATATGTGAAGTGTGTTTCTATCTGCAGGCCTGTGACTGCTTAGGATGACATGATTGACAGACCTTGATGTTTTGTCAGAGATGCCCTGCATCTGTCACTCCTGGGTTTCTGGATACTGCCTAAAGCTCTTGCCACCCCTATAGTGCCTTTTTTAGGCAATGTTCCAAAGACCAAATTACCACCATAACAGCTATAAATAAATGCAATCTGAGGGTCATGCTACTCATTGCTAGAAGTCTAAATCTCAAGATGCACTTGCTCGAAGCACTCCTCAAAATGGAGAACATTGATATTTGGGCTGTAACAGAGACCTGGTTTAAAGCAGCAGAAAGCACCCCTGTGCTACCAGGATATAACTCATTCCACACCTTTAGGCCCCAGAACATAGACCAAAGCTCCAAAGGCGGTGATGTTTCCATATTCATAAAGGATATGCACACCTCCAGACTAGTAGCCCAGCATAATGCATCTGAGATACTTCAGGTGCAACTAAAATTGGGTAAGATGGTGATTCAGTTCATAGCCTGCTATAGATCCCCAACCATGTCCCAAGACTCTCACTCCACATTCCTAAGCACCCTGGAAACTATTAAGGTCCAACCCAACACTCTCACACTAGGTGACTTCAACTACCCCTCCATCAACTGAGAAAACTACTCATGCACCAATACACTGGCCCAATGCTTCCTGGAATTCATCAATTCTAATGCCCTGGACCAGCTCATTCTTACCCCCACTAGAGGAAGCAACATCTTTGACCTGGTTATTACTAACATGGGCAACCATTGCTCTACACCAATAGTCAATTCTTTGCTGGTTAGATCCAACCACAAACCAATCACCACAGAAATCCACATCTCACCCACACCCACCCTCAAAGGTAACCACCATGAAAAACTTCTCCAAAGCTGACTTTGAGCTCCTAAAAATAGAGGTGGCTAACTTCATGGCACCCATGTCAATGGAAAACAGATGCATGACTGACAAATCATATACCAATGCACTGTACGAACATGTAAATAAATGCATGGAACAAGCCATACCCAACAAAACCAAGATGCTGTCCTCCAAAAAAAGGAAGCCAATGTGGTGGTCACCTGACATTAATAAACTCTACCAACAGACGGAAGAAACTGTTGCAGAAAAAGGTGAAGTCCCAAGACTGGAAAAAACTCCCTTATTAGCCTAACAAAAAGTTGAGATCCCTCATCCAAACATCTAAAACCAGCTATGAAGGCAGAATTGCATTAGACACTAAAAACAACCGCAATGCCTTCTATAGTAATATCAAGAATCTCCATGGCAATAACCAGGTTTGCTCTGAGTTACTTCACAATGGTACCTTCTATACTGAGCCAACAGATATTGCCAACATACTGGCTGACAGATTCAGTGCCAACTTTACCCTCTCCCCCACCAAAGGACCAGTCACAATACCATAGGAATGCCAGGCACTCAGCATTACTGCAGCACAGGTTAAAGCTGCATTGTCCAAGGCCAAGAATACAGCTTCCATGGGACCTGACAATATCCCTGGATGTGTTCTACTTGAACTACAAAGTGAACTGGCACCACATCTGTGTGCCCTGTTCAATCACAGCCTCACCTCAGGCTTTGTCTCTACCGAATGGCGCACTGCTACAGTCATCCCTCTCCATAAAGGGGGAGCGACTACAGACCCTGGGAATTATCACCCCATTAGCCTGATGAGTCTGATATGTAAGGCTATATAGTGCATCATGGACCTAATTAACAAGGATATTGGGACTCTCCAAACTGTAGATCCCACGCAATTTCGTTTTGTGAAAAGTAGATCATGCCTGCTCAACCTGGTTGACTTCTTTGAGTCAGTCACCAGAGCTGTGGATGAGGGCAAGGCAGTTCATACAGTCTACCTTGATCCGGCCAAGGCTTTTGATACCATTCCCCACTCAGGAGTTATTGATAAACTCACCAAACTAGGCATCAACCTCTATATCACTAGGTGGGTTGCAAATTGGCTCACAGATAGAGGCCACAGTGTGAAAGTAGCAGACTCCAAGTCAGACTGCTGACCAGTCACAAGTGGAGTCCCACAGGGATCAGTCCTGGGTCCTCTCCTGTTTGGCATCTACTTATCAGAAGTCCAGTCCAACACGGAGGAACTCTGGTTGACTAAGTTCACAGACGACTGCAAGCTGGGACCCATTATTAACTCCCCAAGTGATGTAGGCATCCTGCAGAAAGGCCTCACTGAGACCAATGACTGGTGTCGAAACCATGACCTTAAGCTTAATGCCAAAAACTGTGTCATCGTCCCCTTTGTGAAAAACTCAGTTCCCACTAATTACCACATTGATGGGAGCCCACTGAACACTGAAGGTGTTATAAGAGATCTGGGGACACAGGTTGATAGCAACCTCTCCTTCAACCACCCCATTGACACTGTGGTTAGAAAGTCCTTCTATGTGGCACATCTCATTACCAAGGGTTTTTCATCCAGGAAGAAAGAGGTCATCATCTCTCTCCACTCTTCCCTCATTAGGCCAGTCATCGAGTATAATGCGCCATTTAGCATGTACCTCACTAGACACATGCAACAGCTAGAAAGGCCACAAAAGTACCTCACGGGGAGCATCCTAGGCCTTAAACACATGTCCTACATGGACAGACTAAAAAAACTCCAGCTATTTTCTGTCTCATATTGTCTACTAAGAGGCGATCTCTGCTTGACTTACAAAGCCATGTCTGACCCTGCTCTGTTAGAAATGCTATATCTAAAAAAATCCAAATCCCTCTGCACCACATGCTCCAAAGACCTCAACCTTATTACCACAATCAACAGAACATGCTGGAAGAACAGATTCATAACCCAGAGACTGCCCATGCTCTGGAATAGACTTCCCATACATGTCAAGCAGAGCACCTCACTGGCCCTCTTCAAGAGAATTCTTGATGAGTGGATGGAAAATAGAAAGCTCACCCCGGGGATCACTGCAGTGGCTCTACTTGATAGAGGCACTGGGAACTAATGTTGGGCGGCACAATGCCAGGGTACTTCTATGGGCTAGGCTTGCAAAGGCTCCAGGGCCATTAGCCTAG
The DNA here is from genome assembly GCF_019279795.1 of Protopterus annectens. Taxonomy (NCBI): domain Eukaryota; kingdom Metazoa; phylum Chordata; order Ceratodontiformes; family Protopteridae; genus Protopterus; species Protopterus annectens. The sequence continues at coordinate 1,736,697,485 of NC_056741.1, read as the reverse complement.
TACATACCTATGAACTTATGAATCAGTGAAATGCAGACATTTTATCTGATATGCATTGTGTGGATAAAGAGTACATGACTCAAGTCATTATTTGCTGGCTTCAGAATACTATAATTCCAGTGCTATGCACCACTGGATTTGAACACAGGACTGTGTGTGGCAAAATGTACTGTTTGCAAGGCATTTAATAGACTGAGCTACTGAGTTACTGCTACAGCAGGTGTATTTGCAAGCTATATGTGCACACATGCAGGCAGTGACAAACAGTTTCTATATCCATCAGTATGTGTATGGCTTTATGGGGATATATTTCTACATCAGGGTCCCAGTTGAACATGTATTTTGCCATTAATGCCTTTGCAGGTATCTTTCTACATGTTGCTGATAAAAGGGCACATTTACCTGCTATCATAGGCCTCACTTACATCCATTATTATGTCTTTGGCTTTCTAGTGGTGTACTACTGCACCAGAGTCAAAGGTACACTCCCATTTTTTCCATTACTTTTTTAATCAAGTTTACAAGGCATAGCACGGCATGCAGCTATGCTGAAACATGCTTATTGACTGTAACTGGCAATTTCTATGTTTTGTTTAAACCACCTGTTTTAATTAAGAGTTGTGTGCATGGCAGGTTAATGCAGTGGTCTGCAGGTGTGATGGTCTTGGGTTCGAAATATGGGGCCAGTGTTTATTTTGTAAGTGTGCATTACATTTTTAAAAACACATATAATCAATATAGATCTATTTAGCTGAGATTATTGAAGCTGAGCAACATGGTGTGTTGGACAGTATTGTGCTAAAAAATATAAAGAAAAGAAAAATGGGGAAATAGGAAAGTGGCAAAATGGGGTGCAAGCAGGGGGAAAACATAGTGAAAGGCAGGAAGGGATATGCAGGAAGGGTGTAGGAAAGAACTATGGCTATCTATTTCTTGTACAGCAACAACTGTGCACTTTGAAGGAATGTGTACATAACTTTGAACTTTAACCCCCAGAGAGAGGGGTGAGCACAACATAACTGCATCGTCAAGCCAGTTGGACCAAATTACGTGTGTCCAGTGGACACGTGTGAAATAGAGAGCTATGTATGGGACACTTTTTTTTTTTTTTTTTGGGACAGGTGACCACTTTTCATTTTAAGTTGAGAATAGAATGTTGCGGAAGGGACATAGGTAAATGTGGGGGAGGTAAGTTGGGTAGGTGAGGATGCATTTGTAGACAAGACAAGCAAGACAGCAGAGAGGGGTGGCATGTGACACATGAAGGAGTTGAACACCTTGGATAGAGAGGGTGTTGTGGAATCTAAGTCCCATGTGCACAAGGCAGCAGCATGATTCACATCCCCACTCATTGGACTGTCTGCACTGCTCCATTCCTGCCCTGGGGTGACAGTGGTAGAGGCTGGGCACTGGGGCAAGGCTGCCCCACCAGGTTGGCCAGCATTTCCTCTATCCAGCTCAGGCAGTAGTCAACCCCATGGTAGACTATCCTGCGCACCAAACTGGCAGCTCAGCCCAAGTGATGACTCCCCCTGCACCACCACATCAAGAGGGGGGGCCCATTCCTGGCCCGTCGGGCGATACTATCCAATGCCATAGGTAGTGCAGGGGCAGTGGAGGGGGCACTACCAGTCTGGGATTCAGACATGCTGGGACCAAGTGCCATGGCCAGATAGGTAGGTGGATAAGCTGGAACCGGCCTACCTTGACGTGCTGTGGTAAATGAGGTATAGCAATAATTTAAGGTTAGTAATAACCAAGCCATTGTTGCTATTAACAGAATGGAACATCATATTTATCAATCCAAATACATATTAATGCATATTATGTGTAACACAACAATAAGTAGCATAGCAGTCAGTATGTTAACAGCATTACAGTAAGAATTAAACCATAAGGCCAACAAAACAGTTAGTTTAACAAAATATGTTAATATTGAATCATAATAAAACAACAATAAATAACATTTTACCAAAATATAGGTAGTTTAACAAAATATGTTAATATTAAATCATAATAATAAATAACAGTAAAAAATAAATGAAGATAAGGGGCAGGGAGAGAGAGAGTAACATTCCATTACTGACAATTCAGACTATATCCCTGAAAACACTGATAATAAATACTCTGCATGCATGTAGTGTCAGTTTGGATTACAGTGACTACAGTTCTCCTACAGCTGATGTAGCATGTACACACCTTTTAAGCTGTTATCATGGGTCAGTATGGGCCAAGCAATAACAAATGCAGGTGCTCAACTGCACAGAACACTTTAACATAATGTGGACTTATGCAACCTCCAAGGTGTTCTGTAAACTGATTAGGTAATACACTGCATTCCAGGTAATCATTTTTCTGGTAATCTTGTGACAGACATATTAGGCAGTTTTAATTACATTACAATAAATCGTGAGACTTGAGAGGCATGTTTGTGTACAGTACATAGACTAGACATTCATCATGCCTTAGTTGGCAGGCATGGGAATAGAACCCAATAGCTGTGACTGCAGGTGACATCTGCAAAACATGTAACAATTGACTGCAACAACTTAGTACAGACATGCAAGGAATACAGTCATACTGGAAATATTTAGACAGATTTCTTTAGGAATCAATAATGCTGCCTAACACTTTATTGGTATTGCTGATAAGTGCCCATGAATTGTAAACACAATCATATCTGCTCATAACATGGCCTACCTGAACCATATACCTTTTGCTCCTGGAGGGGGATAAAATGAGAGCATTATATGACTGAATTAATTTTGCATTCCAGAACTATAACAGTGTTATACTTGACTGCAGTGACAGTAGAACACACATGCATGGAATACAGTTGTACTGCATTTATCAAAACAGATTTCTTTAGGAATCAACAATGCTGCTTAACACAGTTTTGGTATTGCTGATAAATGTCTGTGAAGTCTACACACAATATCTGCCCATAGAGTGGGCCACCTCACCCATATACCTTTATTACCTGGAGTAGAAGGAACAGAGAGCATTATGTGAATGATATTGGCCTGGAGACAGTGTTACACTTGACTGCAGCAATCTTACCATATACAAGCAATGCACACAGCTCCACTGCAGTAGTTATGACAACACAATCTTGCTATACACCATTTTGCTTACTGTTATTGGCATTGTTTATTGCAATACAGTTATTGTTCATTTATTGCACTACAGTTCTAATTGCCCATTTATTGCCGTACAGTTCTACTTGCCCATTTATTGCACTACAGTATTTATTGTGTATACTTTATTGCAGTAAATTCTTTACTCTTTCTTGCTTATTGCCTATACTTAGCATAATAAATCTGTACTTACTACACTCACAGTGCAACCTGGCCAGGCGCCCAGCATGGGACTCAACATTGCAAGCCCTCTCAGCTGCAGCTGTTGGAAAAGAAGCTCACCATTATGCATACTAGGTTTGCAGATATTTAGCTTACAGTTTGATAAAACAGTGGAAAACATGCTTACATATTTTTGAGGCATTCCCACCTTGTGCCTCTTGGACCCAGATGTCCAAGGTTTCCCTCTTTCTCCTCTTCAGGTCATCATAATGGTGGTGACACTGCTCACCAGTGTAGGGGGTACCAGTAGTACTGGTAAGTTCCCTAACCAACTGGTCCCAGGCCTCCACCTTACATTCTTAGCCCTGGAAACCACCCTGCATCAGCCTGGGTTCATAATGTTTAGCTGGAGCCCAACAAAGACCCTGGACTCCTGAACACCCCATCTCTGCACCTGAAAACACACACCCTCTCCACCACTGCCTGGCATATCTGCAGATAATTAGATTCCAAAGAATCATGCAGAATTCCTGCCTAATGTGCCTAATATAGGCTGTTTTCCCACCTTTACATGTCATTGAGCAGCATTCAAAAAGTGCTGTGTCACTTAGCAGCTCACAAACCAGCAAAGCAGAGCTAAGTAGTGTAAAAACTTACACAACTGAAGTTTTAGCTATGCTTAGCACCACACAAACAGCAGTAGCCGTTAACATGTTTAAACAGTGCTCAGCACAGTGCAGCAGTTCCATAGATTACAAATTTGTTTTTAAAATTAAACATATATAATAAATTAAATTACAGACATCTTATGACTGCTATGGATTTGAATCTAGGACCTACTAAGCATTAGGCTGTAATTTCACCCATTTAGCTACTTGAATATTATGAAAACGAGTATACCTTCATATATACTACTGGACTACCTGTTAGTGTTGCTGAGCACCACTCCACACTGTGCAAACATGCTTAAAAAGATGCAGAAATAAATAATTAATTACATCCATTTTCAATTTTTAGATATCTGGCAGTTGTCGGCTATGTATTTATGAGTGTTGCTAGGCTCTGTGGTGCTCTGTGCTGTGCAATTAAAAAAATAATTATGATACTTAATTACATCCAGTTTCTCTTTTTAGATGTGTAGCAGGTGTCAGCTGTCTATATGTGAGCACAGCTTGGCATTGCTTTGCTCTGCACTGCACAAACATACAGAGAGAAAAAAAATGCATCATAAAAATAAAATATTACATATTTGAAGCAATTCACAGCATTTCAACAGTAGTGGGGAGCAATGCAAGGAGCCTCACCCTGCACACAACATCTGACCAGGCATCCATAACCATGAGTAACCTCTACACTTCTCCCTACATGGATATAATATCCATGTTCCTATGCTCTACCTCAGCAGCAAGCCATGTTTAATATGCATGGCTTGCTATCGAGGGGGAACCTTGGCAGTGTACACAGATACATTCTGTGTAGGCTCTACATAGTCTTACGTGGATTTTATTAAATCCTGGGTAGTCACTGGGAAGAGTAATGCAGCTATTCAGCAAAAAGCAGTGCAAGCTCCAAAACATGACTTCCAGTAACCTAGAGGAAAGTATAAGACAACTGCACACAGACCTGATTAAAATAAAACACTAATGGAGTACATCACCTCAAATAACAAAAGTCTGGAAAAGCTAGACTTCCAAGACAGCTGCACATTCAGTAACAGCTTAATTCTACCTCTCCCAGTGTGAAAACAGAAACTTAGCAGAGAAAACCAGTGGTCCTAGATTTCTGGGTAAATTACAGTAACTGGCTAGTAGGTGCACTGCCTGGATGCCAGGAAAAAGGGAAATACTGAGGACCTGAAAGAAAATAAGCTATAAAAGGTGACAAAAAAACACTGACTGGGAAAAGTACTGTAGCTATTCAGCAAAAAGTAGTGCAAGCTACAGACATGACTTCAGTAACCTAGAGGAAAGTGTAAGGCAACTGCACACAGACCTAACTAAAATAAATGAAACAATGGTGGCGATATGGAGTATATCAACTCAAATAATAAAAGGTTGTGAAAGTGGAAGACGCTTTAAACAGATATTCAGATAAGGTGATAAAACTGCAAAACTCAGAGGTCAAAATGAAGAAAAGGCTGGCTGAATATGATACTGCAAAGAAGAAATGTTTTTAAAAAAAATAGAATTAGAGGACAGAACACATAGAGAAAACCTGAGATTTTCTGGTGTACCCAAGAAACTGGAAGGAACAGACTGTATTAATTTTATGAAAGCACAAATAAGCAACTGGACTGGTATTCCACAACAGTAAATGTTAATAGAAAGAGCACATTGTGTGTATAATCCAAACCTGGCTATGAGAAAACAACCTAGACCTTTAATAGTAAAGATGCACACTTACCAGCAGAAGGAGTTGATTCTGATAAAACTGTGCCAGAAGGACAAAGTACTAAAGGTGGGAGGCAGCAGTGTTTGTGGAGAATGAATACTCGTTGCACACCAGGAAGAAGAGGAGTGAATTTATTCCATTATTCAGGGAATGCTAAAGAGCAGCCATGAGATTCAAACTGCTGTACCAAGCTATCTTTAAAATAATTTTTCCCTGGAGGAACAAAATCATTTTTTTGATGAAGTACATGCTAAAGAAGAAATATAAAAGTTTGTCCAACAAAAAGTGAGCTGTGAAACAGAAGGAGATTATGCTTCTTGTTCTTCTGATAATAAAGACCATAGAGAGACTGTGCCAGTGAAATCTTTTCCAGTGCTTCAATGGAAGGTGCTTGAGACAGTGGAAAAAAGCACAAGACTTGACTAGAAGAATCAAGAGTACATTGGAAATGAAGCAGAGATAGGGTTTGGAAGATGGAGATGAACAGGAATAGAACAAGAAAATCTGGAAATATTGAACTTTCCTGGACTTTGTTAAACTTAGTACTGGACTCTAAAGTATATGCCCTATTTCATGTCATTAATGCTTGGAGAATAAAATCAGTAACTTGGAAATTGACAAATGTGGGATTACACCATAATAATTATATTTGTGAAATATGACAGAACCACAAAATCGGAAATACTGGACTTTTTTGGACTTTGTTAAAATTGTAGGGGACTCTAAAGCATATGCCATACTTCATGTCATTAATATTCAGAAAATACTCAGGAGAGGATCAAAGGAGGGAGAAAGTTAACTGTAAGTAATAGTACTATTTAAATAGTGCATGGTTTTCTTTGCATGTTATAAAGCTTTTTCAGTTATTTTTAAGTGTAATGGGGATACTAATGTAAATAGGTGCTCCTGTTTTTTCTTTTTCTTTTTCACCTTTCTCTTTCTACTTGTTCAGTTTTAAGAAATGTAGGCACTAAAAGAGCATGACAAAAGAAAAATGAATTTGCTTTTTCTCATTCTTGCATAGGAGAATGACTAGGTTGAGGCCATTAGTTTAATCTAGTAACAAGTTTTAAGAGAAAGCAAGTAAATTAAACAGAATATTGAATATTATGAGGCTTTTGTTCTAGTAAATAGTTTTGTGTCTGGTTTTCATGTCTTTAGCAGACAATCTGATAAAGAGAAAAAGCTTGGAGAAAATGTTTTCTGAAAGCATTCAAGTGTTTTCCCATCTGAGTGAGCTATAAAAATAAAACAAAACCAGACAGCACTTAGAACCACAGGCTGTACCATGGGTCTTAGAATGGATAACACGTCTTTTAGCTTAGCGTGAGTCTGTGTGTGTGGCTGTCAGTTTGGATCATTTGTTCCTTTTAGGAGGGTAAAACTTCAATATTTGAAGATGTACATAGTTTTGTGTGTTATCATTAAGTTAATAGTTTTAATTGGGGGGGGTGTGTATTTTTGTTTGAGGGTTTTCAATAAGACAAAGGTTCTGTAAGGTGTGACATAGGCTGAAATGGGGATGACAAGAAACAACTGTATAAAAGATTAACCTGCCAACTAGTACATGCATGTAACACAAAAGATGGAACTAGACATTTAACAAAAATCTGTTATACATAAAAGTTGGGATGATAATTTCTCAAGAATATGATGCCATGTATAATGTCTTTAAACATTAATGGTCTCACAGATAAATAAAAAAAGAAAGAGTAGTGAACTATATTACAAAATGTAGAGTGCAAGTAGCTATGCTACAGGAGACACAATTAGAAAGAACTGAACATGTGAATTTGATAAAGAAAGGTTTTCAGTATGGTTATTCAGTGGAATACCTGGGGTAAAGGAAGAGAGGAGTACTTATATTAATTGCAACAGGAGTTTCAATAGTAATAGAAGAGGATAAAAGAGAATAATGGTAGATTTGTAGTACTAAGGGGCTACTGGTAAGGGTGGAGGATTATACTGGCATGTATTGATATTCCACCAAAAACTGCTATAATGGAGCTTAAGAAAATTCTGGGAGAAATAATCAGCTTTCACCAAGGAATATTACTTATAGGTGGGGAATGGAATTCAATTTGCAAAAGTGAAGAAGTGTCTGGGGGGCCCAGAAGAAAAAATATAATAAAGGAGGGTAGATTTTTAAAGAAATTTATGAAAATATTTGGCATGTAAGATGTGAATTCAGCAGTAGGAGTTCAAAGTGAATTTACATATTATTCCCCAAGATATAAAAACTGGGCTAGGCTAGACAGAAGAATTTACACTTCACAGAAACATGATCATTTAATTGAAGGTCTTGTTATTCACCCAATAACTGTTTCAGGTTATGTGCCAATCTTCTTCTTTCGGCTGCTCCTGTTAGGGGTCACCACTGCAGATCAACTGTTTCCATTTCTTCCTGTCCTCTGCATCTTGCCCTGTCACGCCAACCACCTGCATGTCCTCTTTCACCACATCCATAAACCTTATTTTAGGCCTTCCTCTTTCCTGTTACCTGGCAGCTTCATCCTCAGCATCTTTTCCCCAATATACTCTGCATCCCTCCTCAGCACATGTCCAAACCAATGTAATCTTGCCTCTCTGGCTTTGTCTCCAAACCTTCCAACCTGGGCTGACCCTCTAATATACATATTCCTAATCCTGTCCATCCTCGTCACACCCAGTGCAAATCTTAACATCTTCACCTCTGCCACGTCAAGCTCTGACTCCTGCCTTTTTGTCAGTGCCACTGTCTCTAACCCATACAACATCGCTGGTCTCACTACCCTCTTGTAGACCTTCCCTTTCACTCTTACTGGTACTCATCTGTCACAAATCACTCCTGACACTCTTCTCCACCCACTCCATCCTGCCTGTACTCTCTTCTTCACCTCTCTTCCACACTCACCATTACTCTGAACTGTTGATCCCAAGTACTTAAACTCATCCACCTTTACCACCTCTACTCCCTGCATCCTTACCATTCCTCTATCCTCCCTCTCATTCACACATATATATTCTATCTTAGTCCTGCTGACCTTCATTCCTTTTCTCTCTAGAGCATATCTGCACCTCTCCAAGGTCTCCTCCACCTGTTCCGTACTCTCACTACAGATCACAATGTCATCTGCAAACATCATAGTCCACGGGGACTCCTGTCTGATCTCATCTGTCAACCTGTCCATCACCATTGCAAATAAAAAAGGGCTCAGAGCTGATCCTCGATGTAATCCCACCTCCAACTTAAATGCATATGTGCCAATAATAACTGAAATAAAAACCGCAGGGTAATGAAATAAAAAAAATGAATCACTGGCACTTACCCACCTATCTGTTGAAAAGAGAGGCATTTAAGGAATGGGTAGTGGAAATTATTCAGGATCTATTAGAGAAGATAGAAATTTCTTCTGAAAATTTAGCTAGGGAGTGGTATAAAATTAAAATGGAGTTTGAAAATAGGGTAGAAATAAAAGAAAGGGAGATATGGTTAAGAAGTAACAATAATTATTTATAGGGACTGACAAATGGTAAATTATTACAAAATAGGGGGAATATCACAGAAAACGAAGTAAAGCAATGGCAGAATGCTAAACAGAAAATAAGGATTACCTCAATAATATGCATGAGTTTAGAAATACTGCTGAAAGCAAGCATTTTTTGATAATAACTCTAGAGCAAAAAAACTTTTAGCACAATGATTCAGGCAACAGAATGTAGAAAGAGCTGTTACCAAGTTTAGGGAGCCTCTAACAAAGAAGATAACAAGGGATCCTTTAGAACTATTAGAAGTATTTTGGAAATTCTATGTAAGTCTACATAAAACAGAGCAATATGGAAATGAAGAAAATGTATAAATGGAAATGTTTATGGAAGAATTAAATATAACAAGGTTAGAGGCAGAGGAGGCCCAATTACTAGGATAGGAGGAGATGAGATAAAAATGGTGATGTGTAGCCAATTTACAGCAAAGTCACCAGGAATAGATTGTATTCCTGAAGAAATTTGGAAGATTGGAGGGAGAAAAACTGATAAAGATCTGGAACATTTTGTTTAATAGTATTTTAAGAGGAGGAGAAGTACCAACATTCTGGAAGAATACAGTGGTAGCTGTAAAACCTAAAGAGGGTAAAGATACATCAGATGCATTTTGATACTAAACCATGATTATAAAGTGTTTATGTCTATAATGGCTAAAAGAATAGCAAAAGTGATGCCAAAATTGATAAGTATGGATCAATGTGGTTTTGTGGAGGCAAAGTGAAGATATGACAACATTAACAGAACACTGATGATCCAGAGGGAAGCAGAATATAAGAAAATACCACTGTTGTTATTTGGTCTTGATGCAGAGAACGCATTTGATAGAATAAGCTGGGACTTTATGAGCAGAGCAATGCATGCTCTGATGAAATTATAATGTTGAATAGGAGGATAGATATATGAGGGATCGGAGGTAAAAATTAAAACAGGTGGGGTCCTCCCTGATAATCTCTGCTTACGCAGAGGAATCAGGCAGGGGTGTCTTCTGTACCCTTTTTTATTTGCATTATATTAAGAACCACTGGCAAAGAAAATAAGGGACTCAGAAATTCAAGGATATAACTGGTATGGTGGTCAAGAAAAGTTGGCTCTATTTGCAGATGACATTATTTTATACCAGACAAAACCAGAAGGAGACATTACAGTGCTGTGAAACATATTGAGACAGTTTCAAAATTAATGAAGCTAAAATAAAGGCAACATCAGTAAATGATGTGCTCTCATACAGATTGGTTCAGCAATATCCATATTTATGAGGACATGATAAAATTAAGTATTTAGGAGTATGGATTAAAAATGTTTCTGGCGTGGCAGCTAAGGATATGTAGGAAAAGGCTAAACAAAAGATAATACAAAAACTGGGAAAATTGAAGATTTGTTATATGGATAGCGACAGTAAGATAAAAGCATTTAAAATGTTTTTAGTCCCTTTAGTCTTATACAAAGGTCAGGGATATTTTTATCAACCAGAGGAGAAGTTGTGGATAACAATTAATAAAGAGCTGAAGGATTTTATCTGGGAGAGGAAGATGGCAAGAGTCAAGTGGGATAAGCTTATTCTTCCAACAGAAAAGGGCAGATTGGGATTACCTGATTTGAAAGTGTATTTCAGAGATAAACAGTTAAGGCTCCTATACATAACTTAACTGGAAATGTATAATTCAAAGTGGAAAGGAATGATGATGATGAAACAGGGGAGAAGCTCAAGAAACAAGTAGAGACTGAGATTTGGGATGCAGACCCTTAGGGAGAACAGCAATAACCATATAAAATGTTATATTCATAAAGTAGCAGAACGTATTCTAAGAACTCAGCCAACACAGGAATGTAGAATGGAGATTCTGCTGGTAGGGATGACTTCACTTAGGGATACATACAATAGGCAAGAGGGAGGCTGGAATTTATTGAAGAAAACTGGCAAAAGAACCGAGGTATTGGGAGCATATAACTAGATAGGGAAATGTGTGGATCCACAAAAAAGCGCAAACTTGTAAAACACAAAATTCAGAAAGTCAACAGTCTCGCACACCCAAACTGGTCCTGAACGCAATTTATTCACAAAGATAAAATTGCGTTTTCGCTTCTCCAACAAACGGAAGCTTCATCAGAGTAATCAAAATGCTCAGTAAGGCGCCAAAACTCACTGGGCATTTAAATACTAAAAATACATCACCTGTTACATCACTTCCTGAAAGAAGCGGTGTATATTTTAAAATATATATGCCTTTGTATTAATAAAATAACAGCAATATAGAAGGTTATTCTTAACATGTAACCATCATCGTTGCTGCGAACATTTTGTTAAAAAATATGTATACATTTAAAATCAATCTCAGCTACGAACCATAGCTAGTGTACACACCAGAAAACAATGTACCCAAAACATTCAAAAGAAATGTGTAACAGTTACTATGTATTCGTGTACTTAAAAACATCTATACAAAATGTTTATAATTTAAAACTAACTGTGTTAGATACCAACAGTGCAAATGTTCCTAATAGCATTGTCTAGGAATACTGTCAACAGTTCTATAATTTAATGCATATAATTCAATAAATGAATTGAAAAGGGCAACAAAGCTAGAAGGGCAATGTCAAAGAAAGTGTTGTGATTAACCCCTAAGATAAGCCTTATATTTTAATACTGGGGCAATATTACATGACTCATTTAAACCAGGAAAATTGAAGGCATCCAATCTTAGTTGCCACTCTAATTCCCGGGTCTCCAGTAATAGGGATGTAGGTCCCCCTCGGATTGATGGCATTAAACTATCAATACCCATGAATTGGAAACTATGCCCTGGATTTTTATTTATGTGTTTAGCCAGAGCGTTTTCAGTTTTACAATTTTTTATTGCGTAACAGTGTTGATGCACTCGTTCTCTAAATTTTCTGATAGGGAAATGTGATAGAACGGGAAGACACCAAGAACTTATTTGGACTGCAGGTTAGAGATTGCCTTCCCCATCAAAGACTGATTATCAGAATATAGGCAAAGAGAAAGAAAGAGAGAAAGAGAAAGAAATAGGGGGGGGGGTCCTAAACAAAAGACTAGAAGTGGTAGACTTTTTAATAGAATCTAGAACAGAAGCTGCATTTAAGAAAGGAATAATTAGTAGACAATATAAAATATTGCATGATAACTATAAGAATCAATCAGAGGAGGTTAGAAAGGATTGGGAAGATAGACTGGATAAGCAATTCACAAATAAATAATGGGGGGTATATGTATGTCTCCCAAATATGCAACAAAGTCTAGAAGATTTTGATGTTTGCTTGGAAGTGTTTACATAATTCTTTTTATACCCCAAGTGAACTCCAAATAATTGTTCCTCATGTAAACAGCAAATGTTGGAGGTATGATGGGGAAGAAAGAGGTAACTGGGAACATATTTTCTGGGTGTGTCATGAGGTGGCAGACTTTAAGATTCCCTGCATACTGTTTTGTCAGAGATGCTGGGTGAGCAAATTGGTTTAACTAAAGAAATTATTTTTTGAACTATGATATAGAATCAGAATTGTCTAGACACAGTTAAGGCCTTGCTGAGTCTAATTATGATAGCAGCCAAAAAGCAATTACTAGAAAATGGAAACTAAAGTCTAAACCAAATTTACCAGAAGTGGTGAATATAATAACATAAATAAAACATCTGGAATTGGGATCATTAGAAAAGGGTATGTGCAAATTACATAGGAAAAATGAGAAGTGTGGGATCAATACATGAAGAGGAGGAATGAAGTTTAAAAGAAGGCAGAATATGAATGAACTATTTAATGGTTAACCAACAATGACTGGATATATTATAAGTGATGTATAATGTTTGCAACTAAATTATGTTAACACGGTTTGTGATGTATAATGTTTGCAACTAAGATTATGTCAATATGGTTTGTTTTCATTTATATAAATGTATGACTGCCTATGTCATAAGTCATAATTTAGTAAAGATGTTTCTTGTTTAAAAATATATATCTATGGTATGATCCCTCATGTGGCAAAAAGAGGTTGTGGATGGATGGATGGATGGATGGATGGATGGATGGATGGATGGATGGGTGGATGGATGGATGGATGGATATAATTATCGACCATGGGATGGGTAAAGCCAATGTATAACCAAACGGATAGATTATTTCAAGCACAAAACTGGAAACTGGCTAGGTTTAAAATATCCCACAAGGACAGCTAGCCTAGTACTTATCTATGAACCTATAAACCTATAAAATCTTGTAAGATATTTGCTCCTCATAATATGAGAGGTGTGGGTTAGAGTGAGGGACTAGGGCTTTCACTTTCAGGGAATTTAGTTTATACTTACTAGGGGAAGCATAGTACTGAAACGCATGAGTCCCCCACCCACTTAACACTAACTCCTAATTACCAAAACAATTATATTGAAATATAGTACCACCCTGAATGAAATGTATAGTAACAAGCCCTGCCAATTATAATCCTCTACATATCTTTAGCAGATCCACAAATCAGCATACTCCTTCTCAAACAGTATGCTCACACACTATCATGATAACATTTTATTTTAATTTATTTACTTATTTTAATTTTAATAGGTAGAACACTGGTTAAACAATGAGATTACAAGCTCGACTTAGGTTGCATTATAAAGTAACAAAATGTACAGTATGCAAATAGTGATTTACATTTATGAGTAAGCATAGAAAATCTGACAATATATTCATGAAAAGATATAACAAAACAAATATTTAGACAGTTACATAACTGAAATAGAAAAGGAAAAATAGTGTAGGTGAGGTGAAGATATGGGCAGTAGTAGCTAGGCTAGGAAAGCTAACAGAAACCAGTAAGATGAAAAAGGGAGTTAATATAGTGGGTTTAAAGCAATAATGGTGTGGTAATCTCAATAATAGTTTGAGTTAATCAGATGAATTAGGTATGTGGGAGGTAAGGGTATTGCAGAGCTGGAGATATCAGTTTAGGTGACATGTTCTATAAATGGACAATTGCATTCAAACTGTTAGGCTACATGACTTTTTCAAGAATTTTACCAAGGGTGGGTAGAATGGATATGAGGTGGAAGTGACTGTAAGAAGAGGGTTTGGTTTCTTTTTGGACTGGTCTGACAAAAGTATATTTCCAAATTATTGGCATAGTGTTTTTGGTGGAGCAAAGGTTGTTAATGTGCTTAAAAGGGTGGTGATGAAGTTTTTGTAGTGGTACCAGAACCAAAGGCAAATACTGTCAGGTCCAGGTGGTGAGTCCATAGAAATCTGTACAGGTATGGGTAAATTGTTCTTAGAACTAATTTTGAGAGCTTATAAGGTAGAAGAATGAAATGAATGTGTGTGTGTGTGGGGGGGGGGGGGGTAGGCTGTCTTTGTTGCATGGCTGCATTGTGGGAAGTTGAAAATGCAGGAGGGCTTTAGAATTCCTTCAGTGAGTTGAAAGGTGAAAGACTACCAAATGGGCAAGATATGTATCCTAGAGTGGATAATAAATTTGGGGAGGATCTTGTTAGTAATTTGTTGAATTCCTGCTAGAAATGTTTATTGAACTGGAGGAGAGAGATTTGTTTAGCTTTTAGGTGTTTGGTTTTGAGTCTACAGGTGGCCTGTTTGATCACATTCCTCAGAGGTTTGTAATGGTCAATGTTTTTGGGAGTGGGGTCTTGTTTCCACATTTTCCAGGCTTCATCACATAGTTTCATTAAGGATTTAAGTTCTTTGGTGAAACATTTAGTTTTGTGGTCTTTCAGTAGCCTTGAGGTCATTGGGAAGTGGGTGTCCTGAAGTGAGAGTAATACGACTGTTAGTTTACTGGCAGCAATATTAGCAACATAATGGGGGAGTACTGGGTACTGATCAATAGTAGCATGCTTTAAATACAGAATGGGGATTTTATGAGTGGGTGGCTTAGGTCTGAAAGATATTAGCATGGGGGTATTTGACTTGTAGATTTTGTAGGAAGAGTGTGATAGGGCAATAAACACTAAAAGTGGGTGCATGAATGGTGCTAGAGAAGGTATTGGGTTGGGTTGTAATAATGAGGTTAAGAAGTGAATGGTTATTATATTTGAAACCAAAGGGTAAAAAAGGTTACACAGACAAACCATTCAATAAAACTTGCAAGAAAAACCTAACCAAGTTAGAGTTTTCAATGTGTGATACCTTAAACTTCATGTAATGGAGGCCTATGTGCTGATATATGCAAATAAACCCTTAAAGACATCAAGGACTTCTAAATGTCTATGAATTTTTTTTTTACTTTTTAAGTCTTTATGTTTATATTCAGGCCAATTAAGCCACCTCCTCCCCCCATTAGCTATGGACATGCATGTTTCAGCCTTTTTCATGACCTCATCAGCGCAGCATAAGTGGATAGTTTGGCTATACTTAAGAAACACAGGGTCTTTAAACCCCACTGATGCCCTTAAAGATTAAGGTACCTGCAAAATATCCCAACTAACTTCCAAGCCAAAGGGTAAAAAGGTCACACAGACAAACAAATCAGTAAAAAACTGTAAGAAAGACCTAGCAGCACTGGAGTTTTCACTGTGCAATACCTTAAGCCTCCTGCAATGGAGACCCATGTGATATATGCAAATGACATGTTAAGGAACCAAGTGTTTTAATTATATAGCTTCTGAATTCTTTGACTTTTTTTTTTTACTTTTTAAGTATTTATGGTTACATTCAGGTGAATAAAGCCTAACCTCCTAGCTGTCGACATACATGTTTCAGCATTTTCATTCACCAGAATGTAACCATAAGTACTTAAAAAGTAAAAAAAAAAGTCATGGACATTCAGAAGCCATGTAGCTGAAACACTTGATGTCCTAAGGGTTCATTTGTGTATATCCCATGGGCCTCCATTACAGGAGGTCTAAGGTATCTCACAGTGAAAATTCTAGCTTGGAAAAGAGTGTATTGTTCTCAATTATTGTTGTGATTAGGGCCAATTACAATGAAATTATAATGTCCTTTGAGATGGATACCATGCTCATACTTATGAGTTATGCCACATAGAAGGGATTGGTCATCACTGTGCACACATGGTGGTCAAACTTACAATTACTATCTACCTGAGTAACCAGATGACATACCACTGGATGTACTCAGTGGAGTGTGCTGTCTATATTGTAATTAGGTTACGTACTTGCTTTACAAAAGAAATTAATTATGCTTTTTTGGACATTAAGTGTGTCTCCATGGCTCTGGCACCATCCATGTGTGTGTGTTAATACTTTCTGCAGTATATCAATACTGTTACTGGATTCAAGGATTGACCACAGTTTGCAGTCATCTGCAAATTTGGTTGCACAAAGGCTAAGTTTGTCTTGACTTCTGTGAATTAAATACCAAACAAAAACAAGGCCTAGTACAGAACACTGTGCTAATGCACTGGTTATTGGCCTCTTGTTAGAGTTGAATTCAAACACTTTGATAGTATGTGTCCTGGTAGTGATCCATTGGGCTACCCACTTGGTGACATAGTGGTTTATGGCCATTTGAGACAGCTTCTCTGTGATTCTGGAGTGTGGAATTGTGTCCAACTCCTTGGCCAGATCAAGTTATGTGGGATCTACATGCTTCCCCCTCAACCATGGCTGTGGTGAACTTCTTGAAGAAGTCAGCAAGATTTGTCAGACATGATTTAGCCTTAACAAATCAAAAATGGTTTGGTTAAACAGTCAAGGTTTTACCAATGTTCTTGTTGATAAGGTCCATGATGATTCTTTTCACTGGCTTACAAACAAGGCTAGTCAGGCTTATGTATCTATAATTCCTTATGTCAGTTGATGGTGCCCCCTTGTTCAGACAGATGACTGTTGCTGTCTACCATTCTGCCAGAAAATAGCCAGTCTGGAGGCTGTGGTTAAGTAGGGATCCAACTGTGTCTGTTAGGCCATGATTTAATTTATTGATAAGGCAACCTGGGATGTTGTCAAGGCTCATTGATGCCATGTTTTTAGCCTTAAACAGCACAAAAATGAGCTGCTTTCTTAAGAAAATACGCTGAGTAATGTTTGCATGTATATTTTGGGTGATGAAAACTGGGGACAGGGGGTTGAAATTTGGTCCAAATCTGTTAGCTAGTAGGTTGTCTATTGCCTGCGGTTCAGTATTAGTAGTGCTATCCACAACTGAATGTGCGCATAGCTGTGTATTCCCTATAAGATTTTATACTTCAATTAAAAAAAAGATTTGTGAGAACACCTCCAAATATAACCTTGGGTTTGCATCCCATGACACACAGTGAAACTGTTAACACAGCTGTACATCTCTACCTATTTCACATCAATACATCACTTGCACATCATATGCCTACATGTTTATCATTGGAAAGGTGTGTGTGAGGGCTCTGATACCATATATGGGCAGATTGCATATGAAGTGAATGTGGTTCATGCAGAACAATTAATGACACAAATGATGACAGTCACGCAATGCTACTGGGAATAACCTGAATAATCCTTGTGAAGACCAACATAATTTGGCATACAATGAATTCACCACAGTTGCAAATTAATCTGAATGAGTTATATATTTGTGTATATACCAGCATTACAATATGTGGATGAAACAAGGCATATTTGCCCAATAATTAGAATGATGTAATACTGCTGTATGTCACATAGCATTTCATGATGGTGGCTATACACATGCACACATGTGCCACACTGCAAGTGTCACTGTAATGGTCGAATGAGAATGAGTAGACTGTTAATATATTCCACCACAAGAACACATGCCTTATTAAGACAGCAATATACATAGCATCATCTCATAGTAACAGTCCTTAGGAGACATATTACTACAACTGTTATGGAAGGAACATATAATCAAATGGCAGCAGTGGCCATCAGTACAGTGTGTCAAATCTCAGATCGGAATTCACTGTTGTAGAGCCACAATACATCCAAGCTTCAACATAGCACATGTGGATGACAGCAACACTGATATGTGCAATCTTCATAGGACATTACTAACCTAATGGCTAACATCAAATAAAATCATAACCATTATTAGAGCCTTTAAACCAAAATCAATATATCTATATGATTTAAGATAGTAAGGGTACGTGCATACGTGTGCATGTGTTTTACTGTATTACATACTGTCTCTGCCTATATGTGACATGTGCACCACCCTATGACAGAATTAGCAATCACACATCCAGTGGTCTGCAGATGGCTTGAAGAAGGTCATAAAAGAGGTGTACTTCACAATGTGTGTACACATCTTTGAGATGATGACATACTCCAGTGTTCTGCAAAAAGGATTTTATGTTGGCAGAGTGAAAAAGAGGATGCTTGATTCATAGGGCTATACTAAAGGTTCTCCTGAGTGTGATTCAAATGAAAAGAGGTTCAAAATATGATATGCTGACAGCAATATACCACCAACACACGCAGCAGTTGAATGAGGTCAGATTTGAACATTAGTAGGAGTGTGTCACATGCTGTTCAAAATGCTCTCCAAAAGGACAGTTTAGTGAACAAATACAAATTCACTGCAGTAAGATTAGAACTCCTACCTACTAAGTTACACAAGTTGGAGAACACAACAATTAATGCTAGTGCCACAACACAAGACTGACTTTCATATTGTCAGAGAAGCTTTTACAGCAGTTGACATCATCACTGTCTGGTGAGAAGCTGATGTTAGTAGGAGTGTCTCGCATGCTGCTCTAAAATGGTCTCTAGAATGAGGGCTAAATGAATACACACACGCACACACACACACACACACACACACACAAGTTGACTGCAGTGAGATTAGAACCTCTACCTAGTTACACAAGCTAGAAAACACAGTACTTACCACTAGCACCACAGCACAAGTCTGACTATTATATTGCCAGAGGACACATTATAACAGATGATATCATTAGTGTATGTTGGGAAGAATGTATTGGGAGGGCTGTATGAAATTGCTGTGTAGTCATGTACCACTGTGAAACTTTGTTTTTAATGAGAATTGAGTGAAGACATTAGGACATAGACTCGTGCACTTATGACTACACACACACACACACACACACACACACACACACACACACACACACATACACATACACACATGCATGCGCGTGTTGAATGTTGTGTAATTTGAACCTCTAACTAACTAGTTGATCCAGCTGCAGAACACAGTACTTAACATTCACACAATCACAGAAGTCTGATATTTGCATTGTCATAATGGTCTTTATAGAGGATGACATCATCATAATGTTGCAGGTAACATATACTGTTATGAGACGTGTGGAAAGTCTGGACTGCAGATTTGCTTTTGTGATTGCAATGTGCAAAAATACTTTAAAAGTCATCTTGTTAACCTAGGTAAAATAAATTGTCATGAATGCTTGTTGTAGAACTGAGACATACATGTACCTGTTTCTCAATATGTTTACATAACACACATACACACACACACACACACACACACACACACACACACACACACACACACACACACACACACACTTTGGAAACAGCAGGAATACAACTGTTGATGTATGTGTGCTCATATTCTGATGAATTGATGTCCACAGTACTAAATTTTTCAGACAATATCAATGTGTTTTGATCAGTGAAGACCAATGGCTAGTGTCAGTATAAACCCATAACAAATGTAACAATGTAATTGTGCTCTTTATTTCTGTAATGTAGTTGACACTGGACCTATTACTGAGATATCATTTGCAAGTGCACTGCTGCAGGGCACACATGAGTCTGCACAGGTGAATCTATATCATATGAGCGAAGCTCACAAATTGCGAATGCTCATAATATCAAATGTACCGAATCTCAAAGTGCTTTTTCTGAGATCGCGGTACAGTGAAGAATGGGATATTTGCCCTTTCCTCACGGTAGTGCGATCTCAGGGATGGAATATATATTTAGCAGGGGGGCACAGCCCCCCTCAATAGGAAGTTCGAGGTCCAGTATGTTCGGTTTTATGAGCGTTCACAATTGTGTGATTTGCTCATATGATATAGACCGTGCACAAGTATATTTTGAGTGAATAACAAGACTCTTCCCTTATGTTGAGTTTAAGAATGCCTTTTGATAAGCTGTAAGATAAGTGGGCAATAACCATAATAATACATGCCAAACACATGTTTACATAGCGCATCTCTGAGAAACTCATTTGTGCGAACAAAGGCAAAGTGTCAGCACATGTGAGATTGCCATTTCATGAATACAACCTGAACTTGCAAATTAGTTAAAAATATATGTTATGTGAGAAATTCCTGACAGATACTATACTCTTCATACTGTAGTCTATATTGGGAATGTTTTGTCATAACTTTTATGACATGAAGAACTGTTGTTATTTCCTTCCCCTTTGTGCAGACTTAATCGATGAGCAGACATGGTTATTTGCTTAAATGAAAAAAAAAGTAATATTTTATTGTTTTCCCTTCCTTCACGCAAACAGGCTAAGTGGTGATGCGCAGCTGTCAGCACTCTGGACAGTACTGGGTGTAAAAAATAAACCTGCTGCCTGGCATTCCCTGTGGCACCAGGTTTAAGAGCAGTACACTCATGGTCAGAGTATGGATAGCACAGGGTTCAAATCCATGTCATTCACCTTTTTTTTACAGATAGTGTCAGGATGACATTACCTAAGCAAATGTGATCATTACTGCAAATGTGACGATGACTTTAGTAAAGTATTTGACTTACACAATTTTTATTATTAATGCCTACACCTCTATATGGTTGTACAGCTATTAGCTGCCTTGCAGGCCTCACTGCAAATCACAATTTAATTTTGTGTACATCTTTCTAGAAATCACAGGGGGTGGCACATGTTTTAAAAAGATTATTTCTGACTCAGCAGATATGATAACTATTTGTGTATGACCATATATCCTGAAAAGTGTGCGGAGTATGCTTTGTCACAGTAAGGACAGTTTGTACATCATATTAGATGAAGATTTCATCCATCATCACCTGAACACGTAAAAAACAGAATCCTACAGATGATTTTATAACATTCCACGGTACACAAAAAATGACAAACTATTGACTTAAGGTAATATGTTACTATTAACCATCAGCACAGTCAAATCGGTCTGCAGACACCATCCATTAACCTCAGTCTATATTAATTCATCAGAGGTTCAATTCGGTGAACCTTTCTTCATCAAACCCTAACCATCAAATGTTCATTTCAGTGAAAAATTTACTTAGAGAAAGGAAGCAGTTTGCCAGCAGCACAAATTTGCTCTTTTCCCCACTGTAATGTGATGTCAGAGTTGGTATATATAGTTAGGAGGGGTGTGAGGGGTGTAGGGTGCAAAGCCCCCCACTTTGGTGAGTTTTACATACCGTGGTGTCTGTTCCTGTGTTGTTTTAGCCAAGTGCTTAGTTTCCTTGTTTAAATTTATTTTTGATGAGAACGTTCATTGAAATGAATGTTTGACAGTAAGGGTTCGATGAAGAAAGGTTCGCTGAATTGAACCTTCGATGAATTAATATAGCCCCCATCAACCTAACAGATACAGACATGTAGAGATGAGTTGGAGTGATGGGATGAATACAAGTGGAGATGAACATATATTTAACAGTGTTTTTTAATGGTACAGTAATGGTCATGTTTTTGGTCTGTTGTCATTATTAACATTATATGTTGTGTAGCATGAAGTGAGTGACATAAGGCTCGAGAAGTCTTAGGAGAGGGACAACAGGCTTATGACTAGCAGACCAAGGTTAGCTAAATATGTGACCGCAGTGCATTTGGATGTCATGGAAAATCATAACTTTTGAAAATTTAATATGTGGGTGATTAAATATATCATACACATATATCATCACACTAAGAAATAATGAGAGATGCATCTAGAATTGAACCCTTGAAGATACTGTCAAAAAATCTTCAGACCAGTGATTTATGTCAACACTCCACAGAGTAATTTGCATGTTGTTATATTCAGTAGTCGAAATAACTGTCAGAGTAAATGTTTCCAAGTACTGCCTTTACTCTAATTTAACTCTATGTTCCTTTAGGGCAGTGAGTTTAAGCAGCATTGGGTGGAGATAACCAAAGTTGTTTGGCTGATGGCAAAAAGTCATCAGGTTTTTGCCATAGCTATTCACCACTGCTTGGCATTGGTACATGATGCCAAACTCCATGGAAATGCAGAGGAGAAAAAGTGAAGGCTTTATTATGGGCCATATCTGGCCATGTGTGTGGTGTGTGATTTTATTTTTTGACCAGATTAAAGGTGTGAAAATGGGGTAGATAGGAAAGTGTTGAAATGGGCAGCAAACAGTGGGAAGAATAAGGGGAAGCAAAAAAAAAAAGAATTTGCAAGAGGGAATTAGGAAATATTCATAGCTATCCACTTCTTTAACACTGTGATGTGAACATGTGAATTTGGACTGTCACCACAACACAGATGGTCGACAACAATGCAATCATTTTATGTAGCCAATTGGACCAAATCAAGTGTGTTAAGAAGACCCATTTGCGAAGTGGAGAGATATGTATGGGACAAAATTATTTATGGAAGAGGTACCTCATTTTGTTTTTGGATTTTAAGAAGAGAGGAATATTGGGGAAGAGACATAAAAATATGAGGGCCAGTTAAATGAGGTAGGTGAGGAAGCAGGTGAAGACAAACAGGACAAACAAGACATATAGACAGGGATAGTGATGGACACAAAAGATTGGGAGATACCATGACTGGAGATAGGGAGGGGACATCAGAGGCACATGCCTGTCGAGCGTGGGAACAGTCAGAATCTAGTCCTCACCTTCAGAACTGTCATCATTGCCCCCTTCCTTGTCTCTCTATGGGATTGCTTGACATGTTTTTTTTTTTTTTTTTTTGCATACTAAGGAGCAACTTTTCCAGACAGCTGAGGTGGGCAGCAATGCTAGTTTCTAATACCTCATGCACCATCCTGGCAGCTCCAGGCAGATGATGTCATCCTCACCACCACTAATATTCCCGGAGGGTACCAATGCATCAGCAGCTAGGGCAATGCTACCTGATGCGGTAGTACTGTCAGGTTGCATCCCAGATGTGCTAGGAGTTGATGTAGCAGCCATTGGAGGGTTGGCAGGCTGAGTCGCATGTGCTGAAAATTGTTTTGTTTGTTGCAGAAAAGTATGACATCAGAACAGTGTGTTCACGAATAAAAAAAAAAAAAAAAAAAAAAAGACAGAGAGAGAGAGATAAGGGATTGGGTGAGACAAAAAAAGAAAACAGATGATTAGAACCATTATGTCACATAAATTCTTTATTACAATAAATATACTTGTTTCCAAATCCAAAATAGGATTGTGAATTGTAACAAGTAATCCTTGCAATACGCAGATATTACATATATCCTTTTAAATATAGTACAGGTTAATATAACAACATGGCATTAAAGCCAGTTTTGCTGGAATTAAAACCAAAAAAATGATATTTTTGTAATTTTAATGTATTTATTACTTATGAGACTTGAACCCACCAAATCTGAATACACTATTACGCTTGCCTAATACAATTACCAAGAGCTACATAAGAAAGCATACATGACTGCTTTTATGGTTAAGATCTGTATGCATATGTTGCTAGTAATGTATGGAAAAACAATCATTTTAATATAACCATGTTCATTTGTGCTGCATACATATCCCTTCCTCTAAGCCTTTCTAATTGTTCAGCATGCACCTCCCTGTTCAGTGAAATTTCCTGAACAGCTGTAAAATAAAGAGAAGAGAAAAAGAGACAAGAAAGCATGCATACCAGTCTGTGCTATCTACAGCTTTCCATATAATTTAAAGTTGCTTTATCTGTAAATGTACACAAATGTAGGATGTCAGCAGTCCTAAAATCATCCAGCCACTGGTTGAGTTGTGCCTGCTTGTGCCATTTCAGGTCATTATAATGGTGCCTGCATTGCTTCCCAATGCATGGTATGCCAGTCACACTGGAGACAGAATTGGTTAGACTTTTCCAAGCCTCAGCCTTATACTGAGACCCTGCAGCAGCCTACTGCTGTAGCACTTTACAAGGAGTGTAATAAATATTTTGACTCCTCCACACCCCACCTTTGAGCCCTGAATTGGGCACCATCCTTCTCAGCTCCTGTCATGTCTGCACATGTTCTCCAACAGCAGTAAAAGTGTTTTCCCACCAATTTGTGATACCATGTTTTACGGCCAGTGTGCATACCCCCACAACCATGCCAACCACTTTTGTGCAATGCTGAGTGGAGAGAAACATTTCCTAAAAAGAGAGGAAGGCAGTTTATACACGAAGGATAATGTGACAGTTGGCATTTTATGGCATGTGTGCTGCTAGACCTGACAACAGTTTGTCCAATGGTCAACAGTGATATCTAAAATAACTTGGCTTTTAAGACCTGAATTTGTGGTGGATCAATACTATGACTTGACACATATTTTGTGTGGCCTTACACACTGAAAAAAAGACATTTGTACAATGTGGGCTTCAAACCAAACCAGTGTTTTTTTCCTCATTGCCATAGAAGATTTGCCAAACATGGTCATTACTAATATACACCTTAAAGAATGAGTGGTGCTATATTTAAATTAACCATATATGTGTGTGTGACATGACAAGGTCTTGGTTTATGCATTCTCAGCTGTGATGCAGGAGTAATGTGTCACAATATACTGGAAATGCATATACTTACATTACTTTCAGAGCAGATTTTTGAGTTCTAGTTCAGACCACACAGCACATTCTGTTTTACAGCTATACTTGTGTTATGGGAGGTGTGTAGATGACTGTTGGTAAACTATTAGGTCCATCCCAGGTCTGAAAATACATCTATAATTACAGAACCATAATTGTCATGCTACAACTGTTACACATATAATACATATGATACCATGTGCATGCTCAGTCAATCTGCTGTACATAGTTACTGTTATGTATAATTATCTTTATATTATTATTTCTGTTAAAAATTACAGTGGGACACCATTAATAAAAAAAGTGGACTGTGCTGGATTAGAACCTTGGCTCACCTGGATTCAGACCATGAACTTAAACCTTGTGCCACAGGGAAATCTAGGTAGCAGGTATATTTTTTATAATCAGTGCTGTCCAAAGTGCTGATGGCCACATATTGCTGTTTAGCCTGTTTGCCCAAAAGAAGGCAAACAAGTAACAATATTTCTTTTTTTTCCAATGGTGAATATTTCTTTTTTTTTTTCAACAGTGAACCGTGTTTGCACACAGGTAAGCAATGTGCAAATGACACAGGCAAAACTGAATACAGATTATTTCTGTTAATAGTTATTATGATCATTCCTTATTTTAAAAAATACCATGGAACTCAAACCACTGTCTACCTGTCTTATTGACTATGTACCTCAACATCTTTACACCATGTGCTACATACACATTTTGGTCACAGGTGCAATTTCTGCAGTCATTATCATATGCTGACTGCTACACAATGCCACAAAGCGTGTTTGTGATTCCTAAAGCAATAGAAATTAATTTTTAAATTTTTATACATTTGACTGTGTTTGCACTAAGCTGAGCACTGAGCAAATGTTAAACGGGAAAAAAATAAAGTTAAGCAAATATTAAACAATTATACAGCTCTGGATTTGAACTATCAGAGTAATGACATTTCAAAACACAGTTGGAGTGTGTTATGTCTCTTTGCCACAGACAACTTCGAAACAGCAATCAAATCATGTGCATACAAGCAATTCACATTTCCTCTACAGTATTAACAGGACATACACGTGTACATTCTGAGTTGGTTGTACATGTATAGCTTACATATTTAGTACAATGAGTAATCACACAACCATTTATGAATATGCTTGTACAAATGCAGCTCTGTCTTCTCTTTCTATGTTCATTCTTCCCTCATCTGTGCTGTAATCTCAGACATGCAGTCTACAGTGCATTTTGTATAATTTTCCTTTAAATGTGTGATAAAAATACATGAAAAGCAGTTTTCAGCAAAGGCAAGAGAGATTTGCTATTAGAGATAAAAAAATATAAATGTGTTGTGTTTTGTTTCATAGAAAAGCTTGCTGAAGTTAGTTCCACATTTTGTTCATAGGTTCATAGGTAGGTACTAAGCTATTGGCCCAAGGGCCTATGTAAGCCTAGCCAACAAGGTTCCTGGCTTACGCCACCCAAGAAAGTTATTTTCCTGATCCACTGTCGAGCAGAGACACAGAAGTGATCCGCGGGGTGTATTTCCTATTTCCCATCCACTCATCAAGATTTTTCTTGAAGAGTGCTAATGAAGAACTTTGCTTGACATAGATGGGTAGCCTGTTTAAGAGTATGAGAAGTCTCTGGGACAGGAATCTATTCCTCCAGAATGTCCTGTTTATTGTGGTGACAAGGTTTAGGTCCCTAGAGCGTGTAGCTCAGAGGGATTGGGATTTCTTTAGGTGTAGCATGTCCAACAGCTCTGAGTTTGACATAGCTTTATATGTTAGGCAGAAATCACCTCGGAGTAGGCGATATGCTATGGAGTAAAGCTGGATGTTTTGAGGCGGTCAGTGTAGGGCATTTATTTGAGGCCAGTAATTTTCTTTGTGAGGTACTTTTGTGGCCTTTCCAGCTGCTGCAGATGTCTTGTGAGGTATATTCCAAGGGTCTATATTATATCCTCGAACGCTTAAAAAAGCGAACGCTGATTGATCAAACTTATTTTAGAGAAACTGCAAAATATCGAAGCAGCAGAAACTCAATTTTTTTTCCTAGGGAAAGAATTTGGTTGTCCGTTTCTGTTGCTTCAGTATTTTCAGTGTTATGGTGGAAAGTTACCGGTCAGATTCAGGTAAGTATGCGATTGTGTGGATGTGAGTGTTAGGGTAATTTAGGTGAGTTAGGGTTAGGGCTCGGGTTAGGTGTGTGTGCGACTGAGTGGACATGAGGGTTAGGGTGGATTTAAGTGAGTTAGGGTTAGGGAGCGGGTGAGGTGAGTGTGCGATAGTGACGGACCTTAGGGTTAGGGTTTGGGTTAAAGTAAGTGGGTAGTTAGTGGTGTGTGCATAGTTTAGTGTAGGGTTAGGTATCAGATTTTAGGTGTATGTGTGTGGATTTCTGTTTGTTTGGTATGCCTGTGTTGTGTGTATGTGTTTTGGATCAGCGATTTTTTTCCCTGGGAAAAAAATCGCTGATCTGAAAGTTTGAGATTGTAAGTTTCTGCTTAAATTAGGTCGATCAATCAGCGTTCGCTTTTTTAAGCGTTCAATGATATAATATAGACCCTATTTCAAAAGGGGTGTTGTACTCTATAATGGGTCTAATGAGTGTAGAGTAGAGGGGAACAATTACCTCTTTTTTCCTGGATGAGGACCCTTTTATGATGAGGTGTGCCACGTAGAAGGACTTCCTGACTACTGTGGCAATGTGACTATCAAAGGAGAGATGATTGTCCACCTGAGTCCCAAGGTCTCTTATCACACATTCAGCGTTAAGTAGATTGCTGACTATGTGGTAGTTCATGGGTACAGAGTTTTTACCAAAGGGGATGACAATGCACTTTTTGGCATTGAGCTTGAGGCCATGGCTCTGACACCAGGCATCGGTCTCAGTGAGGCCCTTCTGTAGGATGTCCAAATCATTTGGGAACTTGACTATGGCTCCTAGTTTGCAGTCATCTTTGAACTTCTTTAGCCAGAGGCCTTCTGTATTAGCGTGTACTTCAGAGAAGTAGATACCAAACAGGAGAGGTCCCAGGATGGAACCCTGTGGTACTACACTTGTCACTGCTTTCAGGTCAGATTTGGAGTCTGCAACTTTTACAGTGTGGGTTCTGTCAGTGAGCCAGTTGGCAACCCATCTTGTGATGTAGGGATTTATACCTAGTTTAGTGAGTTTAGCTATAATTCCAGAATGGGGGATGGTGTTGAAAGCCTTGGCGAGGTCAAGATAGGCTGTGTGAACCACCTTACCCTCATCTACAGCTTTGGTGACTGCCTCAAAGAAATCAATCAGGTTCAGGAGGCATGATCTGCCTTTCACAAACCCGAACTGGGTGGTATCCAGAATTTGGAGGTTACCAATGTCTTTGTTTATGAGTTCCATGATGATACGTTCCATGGCCTTGCAGACCAGGCTCGTCAGGTTAATAGGTCAATAGTTCCTGGGATCAGTGGTGGCTCCCCCCTTTGTGGAGTGGGATAACTCTTGCTGTGTACCATTCAGGGGGTACAAAACCTGATGCAAGGCTATTTACCAGAAAGGCTCATCCAGACTCTGCTACACTTTGCTGTGAAGGAAAGGTTAGTTTGCTGTTATTTTTTGTATTTCTGTATTGCCTTTCTATAGTTTGAATACTGTAGTTTGTTTTCTTTACCTTGTGTTTTGCTTGCATTCTGTTTTAACAGCATATTAAAACTTCAAAAGAGACCACAGCTCTCTCTGTTCTGAGTCAGGCAGAATTGTTTTCCTCCCTCCCACCCATTTAAGTTGTCTTGTTAAATACCACTGTCTTTCTAGTTGCCCGCCTCTTATGTTAATCTGACCATATATCTCATTTCTCTCTACTTTCACTGGCTTATGTGAGTAATCACAAAACCATCACTTTTGAAATCCCACCCCTTCAATTATTTAAATTTATTGGCCATCCTACAGTATTTCATAGTACCAAAATACAAAAGTAACCACCCCTTTCAGTCCATCTTGCTGTTTTAAAAATAGTAACTCTCCACTAAACCTTAACTTTTTAAACAGGTAAAACTCAAGTTACCTACTTTCATATCTAACTTCTCTAGTGCACACTGCAGAGTGCATTCTTTTCAATCTTACCTTTAAGCATCCCTGTTACTAGCACTTTCTCTAATACCTAAAGATCATCTCTACTTGACTCCAAGTAGACTTTTCTCTATCTGTTAAACCTAGCACTTGCTCCTACAGTACTTATTACCTTGATACGGCACTCTTATAGATAGCACCCCAAAAGGCAAACCCCATTTCTCGGTCACCCACGTCCCCGGAATCTCTTTTAAAGTTTTTTGTCTAGTCCTTCTAGCATGTCGAGGGATCAGTTGCTAGTGTCCTCTCCTGCTCAGCTGGTGAACCTGGGAATATTGAGGCAATGTTACAATTGCCTCATGTACACAGACAACCCTCTCCTCCTCCCACAAAACACAAATACATGCGAGAGATGCAACTATACGGCCAAACTGGAGGCTGAGCTCTCTCAACATAGGACTGGCAAGACCAGTCAGGAGGAGAAGGTTACCACACACACTATAGACCCAGTCTCACATAGTACCATCACAACCTCAAATCATACACATAAACCACAAAGACATACTTTCGGCTCTGATCAAAAATCTACCAAAACAGCAGAGGCCACCAAAGCAGACACCCAAACAACCACCACCTCAGAACACAACACCTGCAACACATAGACCTCACAGTCAGAGTGTCAAACAGTCACAGCCCTTAAGGCCAAACACAATGCCAGACACACTAGTCATTGGTGACTCCATAGTCAGACACACTGACGTCCCGCTCACCAGACTGAGTAAGGAGAAGGTCACAGTAAGCTGCCTGTCGGGCGCTAGAATCCGCCACATAACACAAGCACTCAGGTCTCTCAACAGCAGGTACAAACGACTCAGTCATTGTCCACGCTGGTGTAAACGACCTGAGGCGTACCTCCTTGGACTACATGAAAAGAGACATTGAGGAGCTCTCTGATTATGTAGCCCAGGCAGGTATGACCCTGACCTTGAGCAGTATCCTACCTTCACCAAGAATGATGCCACAATACAGAGATAAGATGATCAGCTTTAACAATTGGCTTAAACTCTGGTGTCATTCAAAGGGGATCCAATGTCTGTCTGCCTGGGATGACATGCTGGACAAGCCACACTGCTTCACAAGGGACGGCTTGCACCTGTCACCCCTGGGATTCTGGATATTGGCAAAGGCTCTTGCCACCCCCATAGTGCCTTTTTTAGGCAAGGCTCAAATTCTAAACCTACCACCCTAGAACACAAAAAAGGAAAAAAACTAAGGGTAATGCTGCTCAATGCCAGAAGTCTAAATCTCAAAATGCACACACTCGAGGCCCTTCTCAGTATGGAGAACATCGATGTCTGTGCAGTGACAGAAACCTGGTTCAAGGCTCCAGAGAGCACCCCAGCACTATCAGGTTTTACCTCTTATCATGCGTTCCGGCCCCAAAATCCGGACAATACCAAGAAAGGAGGGGGGGGTATCCATATTCATCAAGGACACCCACACCTCAAGACTGGTGGCAATGCACGATGCATCGGAGACCATCCAGGTGCAATTAACCATAGGCAAGACTGCTCTGCAAATTGTAGCATGTTACAGGCCACCCTCACAAACTCAGGAACCTCACATGGCCTTCCTGAAAACACTAGAGGGGATAAATGTATCACCAAACACCATCATACTAGGTGACTTCAATTACCCTAATATAGACTGGGAACACTGCTCAAGCCCAAACACCCTAGCCCAAAAGTTCCTGGAATTCAGAAACTCAAATGCCATGGAACAACTAGTCACCATCCCCACAAGAGGAGAAAACATACTTGATCTCATCATCACGAACATGGGAGCACAATGTTCAACACCGAAGTATACCCCTCACTGGTGAGATCAGATCACAAACTAATCTCGCTGGAGGTCCTCATCCCACCCCCACCTGAAATAAAAAAGACCACAGTAAAGAACTTCTCGAAAGCCGACTTCACACTTCTAAAGACTAGTGTGGTCTCCTTTAAGGCCCCCGAGCTGTCGGAAAACAGTACTCAAGCCGCTGAATCACTTACAAATGCCTTCTACCAGCACCTGCAGGACTGCATGGATAAGGCAATCCCAAGCAAAACAAAGACTCTTTGTACCAAAGGCAAGCGTCCAGTCTGGTGGACCCCAGCCATAAACAAACTCTACAACAAAAGGAGGAAGCTACTACAAGATAGAGCAAAATCCTTAAAAGGTAAGACACCCTTGATCACTATAAGTAAAAAACTAAGAGCTCTCATAAAATCATCCAAAGCAAATTTTGAGAGAAAAATTGCTAAAGACTCAAAAGACAATCATAAGGCCTTCTTTAGCTATGTTAGAAACCTGGGAGGAAACTCCCAGATATGCTCAGAACTAGTTCAAAATGATGTGAAGATTACTGATCCTACAGACATTGCCAACATACTGGCTGACAGGTTCAGTGCAAACTTCTCCCCTCCCCAAAAGGAGAGATATCTATACCAAGCGATTGCAGCCCCCAAACATCTCCAACGCCCAAGTGAGAACTGCTCTCTCCAAAGCAAAAAACACAGCATCCATGGGACCTGATGGTGTCCCCGGCTGTGTGCTCCATGAACTCAATGAGGAATTAAACCCACAGCTAGGACAGCTGTTTAATCATAGTCTTACCTCTGGATACGTACCCAGGGAGTGGCGCACTGCAACTGTGGTCCCACTTCACAAAGGCGGTGCCTCCACCGACCCTGGAAATTACCGGCCCATTAGCTTGACAAACCTTATCTGCAAAGCCATGGAGAGGATCATAATGCACCTCATAAATAAAGACATAGGGAATTTGCAGACTTTGGATCCATCCCAGTTTGGCTTTGTCAAAGGCAGATCATGCCTTCTAAACTTGGTTGACTTTTTCGAAACAGTCACCAAAGCCATTGATGAGGGAAAGGCAGTCCATACAGCCTACCTCGATCTGGCGAAGGCCTTCGATACAATACCCCACTCGGGTATCATTGAAAAACTCATCAGCTTAAATGTTAACCCATACATCACAAGATGGGTTGCAAACTGGCTGAGTGACAGAACCCACAGGGTCAGAGTTGCTGGCGCCATGTCAGACTCAAAGCCTGTCACAAGTGGTGTACCACAGGGCTCAGTCCTGGGCCCACTCTTGTTT
Source organism: Protopterus annectens (assembly GCF_019279795.1). Classification (NCBI taxonomy): domain Eukaryota; kingdom Metazoa; phylum Chordata; order Ceratodontiformes; family Protopteridae; genus Protopterus; species Protopterus annectens. Next base: position 1,736,665,417 of record NC_056741.1, on the reverse strand, counting down.
GGCATCTACTTTTCCAAGTACAAGCAAACACAGGAGGGTTATGGCTGACAAAGTTTGCAGATGACTGCAAACTGGGTGCCATAGTAGAAAACACATCTGACACAGATATCCTTCAGAAGGGTCTCACAGAAACGGATAACTGGTGCCAGAGCCATGGCCTAAAGTTAAATGCCAAAAAATGCATAGTCATACCCTTCGGGAAAAACAAGGTTACCCTAGCTACCAAATAGGTGGCAATCCACTGAGCACAGAAGAAGTTATCAGGGACCTGGGGACCCAGGTTGATAGTAGTCTGTCATTCGACACCCATGTAGCTAAAGTAGTTAGGAAGACCTTCTACATTGCCCACCTTATCATGAAGGGATTCTCATCTAGATCAAGGGAGGTCATAGTCTCCCTATACTCATCACACATCAGACCAATGATTGAGTACAATGCCCCATTCGGAATGTATCTGACCCGACACTTGCAGCAGCTGGAGAGGCCACAAAAGTTCCTCACCAAAAGGATAAAGGGTCTCAAACATCTGTCCTATGCTGCCCGACTGAAAGAACTCCAGCTCTATTCAGTCGCTTACCGCTTGCTCAGAGGTGACCTTTGCCTAACATACAAGGCCATGTCAAACCCAGATTTGATGAATATGCTTCACCTCAAAAAATCTAGATCCGTCAGAGCCACAAGGGCGGGAGACATAAACCTCGACACGGCTATTAATAGGACGTGCTGGAGGGATAGATTCATCACCCAAAGACTCCCTATGCTGTGGAATAAAATCCCGGTATATGTGAGGTAGAGCACCTCGCTGGCCTTGTTCAAGAGAAATCTTGACCAATGGATGGGAGATCGCAGATATACCCCAGGGATTACCTCAGTGTCACTGCTCGACAGAGGCACAGCAAAATAATGGGTATAGTTCCCCATACTAAAGGGATGGCGTAAGCCACAAAACTATGGGCTAGGCTTGTAAATGCACTCGGGCAGATAGCCTAGTATGAACCTATGAACCTATGAACCTATTATTAAATATGGTGCTTAAGTGGGGAGCCAGTTCATTCTGAAGTTCGTGTAAGCCTGGGATGTTGTCCGGTCTCATGGATGCTGTGTTTTTGGCTTTAGAGAGTGCAGCTTTTACCTGCATAGTTGTGATTACAGGGACTCTGCATTCTTTCTGTATAGATATGGGCCCTTTAGGGGGTGAGGGGGGGGGGTAAAGTTAGCACTGAACCTATCTGCTAGGATGTTGGCAATATCAGTTGGTTCTGTAATTTCCATGCCGTTGTGCTGTAACTAAGAGCAGATATGGGTATTGCCATTGAGATTCTTGATATAGCTATAGAATGCTTTGTGGTTGTCCTTAAAATTAGTGGCAATTTTGTTTTCATAGCTAGATTTGGAGGATCTTATAAGGTATCTCACCTTCTTAATGAGGCTGACCAGGGAGCTCCTCCACTCATGGGATTTTACTCTCTTTTGCAACAGTTTCTTTGTTCTGTTGTACAGTTTGTTTATGGCAGGGGACCACCAGATTGGCTTCCTTTTTTTGGAGGATAGCATCTTGGTCTGTTTGGGATAGCATGATCCATGCACTCATGTAAGTGCTTATAGAGTGCATTTGTGTAGGATTCAGCAGTTGTAACTGTATTGTCCATCTGTGTGGGTGTCAGAAGTTCACCACTTCTGTCTTAAGAAGCATGAAGTTGGCTTTGGAGACATTTTTTATCGTGGTTTTCTTAAATGGGGGGGGTGGGGGCGGGATGTGGATATCAAGGGTGATTAGCTTATGGTTGGACTGGACCAACGAGGAGTTGACTTCAGGTGTGGAACACTGGTCACTCATGTTGGTAATGACTAGGTCTAGGATATTGTTGCTCCTGGTGGGGGTGTGGATAAGTTGATCCAGGGCATTGGAGTTTATGAATTCCAGAAAACGTTGAGCTAAAGAGTTGGTACATGAGTAGTTTTCCCAGTTAATGGTGGGGTAGTTGAAGTCGCTCATTATTAGGATGTTTGGTTGAACCCTAATATTTTCCAGTACATCAAGAAAAGAGGAGTGGGAATCCTGGGGCATGGTGGGGGATCTGTAGCAAGCTACAATTTGGATTGCAGTTTGGTCCAGAGTTAGTTGCACTTGGATAACCTTGGATGCATTATGCTGAGCAACTAGTCTGGAGGTGTGGATATCCTTAATAAATATGGACACACCTCTGCCTTTGGTGTTTTGGTCCAGGTTACATGGCTGAAAAGTGTGGTATGACTTATAGCCTGGTAGTGCAGGGGTGCTCTCTGGAACCTTGAACCAGGTCTCAGTCACTGCACAGATATCGATGTTCTCCATTTTAAGGAGTGCCTTGAGTGAGTGCATTTTGAGATTTAGACTTCTAGCATTGAGTAGCATTACCCTCAGTTTTTGCTTGCCTGTTCCTGTTACAGTGGTGAATTTGTTATTTGAACCTTGCCTAAAAAAGGCTCTATAGGGGCAGCAACAGCCTTAGCCAGTATCCGGAATCCCACGGGTGACAGGTGCAGGCCATCTGTGGCAAAGCATCATGGTCTGTCAACCATGTCATCCCAAGCAGACAGATACTGGATCCCCTTAGAATGACATCAGAAGCTTAGCCAATTGTTGAAGTCAATCATTTTGTCCTCGTACTGCGGTATCATTCTGGGCGATGGCAGAATGCTACTCAAGGCTAGGGTCATACCTGCCTGGGCTACAAGATTGGAGAGCTCTTCCATGTCTCTTTTCATGTAGTCCAGGGAGGTACATCTCAGGTCATTCACACCAACATGGACAATGACAGAGTCATATTTGTACTTGTTGTGGAGTGACCTCAGTGTGTGGGTTATGTGGTGGATCCTGGCACCCAACAGGCAGCTGACAGTAACCTTCTCCTTGTTTAGCCTGGTGAGTGGGACATCAGTGTGCCTGACTATAGAGTCACCTATGACTAGTGTGTTGGGTACGTTGTTTTGCCTTATTGTCTGTGGTTGAGTGGCACACTGAGTCTGTGGGCTATGTGTCATTTGGGTTGTGTTGGTGGATGGAGGTTGCTTGCTTTTCTGCTTTGGTGGTCTCTGTTGCTTAGACAGATTATTATTGAGAACCTCTGCGAATGTTTTTGTGTTGCTATGTTTGGATTTTGGTGGTGTAGATTTAGTGAGACTATGTGATGAGTGTGGTGTGGTGCAAATGTTTACCTTCTCCTCATGAGTGTCAAGTTCAGTCTTGGTTGGAGAAAGCTTTACCTCCAGTTTGGCTGGATAAGTGCATCTCTCACAGGTTGTAGTGGTGGGTGATAGGAGGAGAGGGTTGTCTGTGTATATGAGGCAATTTCTACATTGCCTCAAGATGCCCAGATTCATCAGATAGACAGGAGAAAACACTGGGAGCTGACCCTTGGACATGCCTGAATAAAAAAACTATTTTCCTCTAGATAAGTGAGGAAAGTGAGTACAGGAGCTGTTTTTCTCTAAGCAAGTGAGAAAAGTAAGTACAAAAACTGTTTTTCTCTAGGTAATGAGGAAGGTTGAGTGCTATAGTAATTAGTAGCTTATTTAGTGCTTACAAGTTCTGAACAAGTGCTGAGCACGAAAAAGCAAATTTAAGTGCTAAAACTAAGAATCTGTATCTGCACTAGACGAGTTACAGGACAGAAACAAGTGCAAATGCAGGCTTTCAAATCAGAAAGTTGAGAGAGATGGAAGAGATTGCCCAAATGGCCAATAACTACAATTTCTGGGCCAGAACCACTCCTTATGTGGTAGACGGGTTACATAGTGCTTACCACTACCACTGATAAGCTAGAAGGCTTCCCTCCAACACAGAAAGGCTTGGGGGGCTCAGAAGCTTGCATACAGTCCTGGATACAGCAAATCTGTATCTGGAACACTAGTTACAGGAAAGGTAGGAAACAGGCTTACAGTTTTTTTTTACAGAAAAGTAGCAAAAACAGTAGTAAAAACAATTCACATGCAGTGCAAGCTAGCACACTTGAGTATGTAGCAATATTAGACCAAACACAGTTTAAAAAATGCAATTAAATTAAAAAGGACTAAAAGCAACTGCAGCAAGCGTTTATTAGGTAGAATGTGGTAAAGAGATGGGACTGGGGGAGTGTCCCAGATCAAATCTACAGTGGGGCGGGCAACTGCAAAAGCCACCAAATTTAAACTACAAGCCAAAAATAGGGAGGGTGAGTGGGACAAAACAGTTTCAACAAAGATCTAAGCAACAACTAACAGTACAAACTCTAAAACCAAAAAATATACTCAGCTCTGTATATTTGCAGATATATTGGAAAGCAGTCTCTCAGAACAGGGAGACAACAGTTTTAACAGAGATCTAAGCAACAATTAACAAACTCTAAAACCAAAAAAATCTTCAATGCAATGAAGGTTGTCTGAATTGCTATTGTGTTTTCCTTCTCTCACACTAATCATTTGCAGTTGCAGGCCATTAGCAGCTAATAATGGTGTACAGCCTACACTATGCTTACATCTGCTACACAAAGTCAGAAGTTTGGTATTCAACAATTCTAATGAGTTCACACCTCATTTGCATCTTCACAGTGCTCAGAGGACTGAATCCACACTATAAACAGGTAACTGTATAGCTAGGGAATGTGAAGGTGAGGAGACTGTGTATTTGAAGAAAACATAAGACTGGTATTCCTGTGAATGCGATTTATCTGCAGGGAAGGCTTATAGTTTGGCTAAGGTATGCTTGTGTAATTCAAGTACATTCTACATTTTTTAAAATGTTACAATGTATTTATATATCCAGGACAAAATGGAACTTTTATCTGTATGCACTTCTTATACTTCAGTGTTAGCAAAGACATTTTTGGCAGGCATTTGCATTTCAGAGATAGGTTATACTTTCAGCACAACTGTTATTTTTAAAATTTTATTTTACAATATTTTATGTTATTGGAGAGGAATGTAATATATGTGTCACTTGACACTAGTATTATAGGTTCATAGGTAGGTACTAGGCTATCGGCCTAAGGGCCTAAGTAAGCCTAGCCAACAAAGTTCCCTGGCTTATGCCACCCAAGAAGGTTAATTTCCTGTGCCCCTGTTGAGCAGAGCCACATAAGTGATCCCCGGGGTGTATTTCCTATTTCCCATCCACCCATCAAGATTTTTCTTAAAGAATGCTAATGAGGAGCTTTGCTTGACATAGATGGGTAGCTTGTTCCAGAGTATAGGAAGTCTCTGAGACAGGAATCTATCCCTCCAGCATGTCCTGTTTATTGTGGTGACAAGGTTTAGGTCCCTAGAGAGTGTAGCTTGGAGGGATTGGGATTTCTTTAGGTGTAGCATGCCCAACAGCTCTAGGTTTAACATAGCTTTATATGCTAGGCAGAGATCTTCTCAGAGAAGGCGATATGCTACAGAGTAAAGCTGGGGTTTTTTGAGACGGTCAGTGTAGGGCATCTGTTTGAGGCCAGTAATCTCTGTGAGGTACTTCTGTGGCCTTTCCAGCTGCTGCAAATGTCTTGTGAAGTACATTCCAAAAGGGGCATTGTATTCTATAATGGGTCTAATGAGTGCCGAGTAGAGGGGAACAATGACATCTTTTTTCCTAGATGAGAAACCTTTTGTGATGAGGGGTGCCACATAGAAGGATTTCCTGACTACTGTGGTGATGTGATTATCAAAGGAGAGACTACTGTCCACCTGAGTCACAATTTATCTTATCACACATTCAGCATTAAGTAGACTGCTGTTTATGTGGTAGTTCATGGGTACAGAATTTTTACCAAAGGGGATGACAATGCACTTTTTGCTATTGAGCTTGAGGCCATGCCTCTGACACCAGGCATCTGTCTCAGTGAGGCCCTTCTGTAGGATCTCCGCATCATTTGGGGACTCGACTATGGCTCCTAGTTTACAGTAATCTGTGAACTTCATTAGCCAGAGGTATTCTGTGTTAGCCTGTACTTCAGAGAAGTAGATACCAAACAGGAGAGATCCCAGGACTGAACCCTGTGGTACTCCACTTGTCACTGGTTTGAAGTCAGATTTGGAGTCTGCAACTTTTACAGTGTGGGTTCTGTCAGTGAGCCAGTTGGCAACCCATCTTGTGATGAAGGGATTTATACATAGTTTAGTGAGTTTGGCTATAATTCCAGAATAAGGGATGGTGTTGAAAGCCTTGGCAAGGGCAAGATAGGCTGTGTGAACTACCTTACACTCATCTACGGGTTTGGTGACTGCCTCAAAGAAGTCAATCAGGTGCAGAAGGCATGATCTGCCTTTCACAAACCCAACCTGGATGGGGTCCAGAGTTTGGAGGTTACCAATGTCTTTGTTTATGAGTTCCATGATGATATGTTCCATGGCCTTGCAGACCAGGTTCATCAGGCTAATAGGGTGATAGTTCCCAGGATCAGTGATGGCTTCCCTTTGTGGAGTGGGATAACTGTTGTTGTGCGCCATTCAGTGGGCACAAAGCCTGATGTGAGACTATGATTGAACATGGTGCTTAGGTGGGGAGCCAGTTCATTCTGAACTTCATGTAAAACGCAGCCTGGGATGTTGTCCGGTCCCATAGATGCTGTGTTTTTGGTTTTAGAGAGTGCAGCTTTTACCTGCATAGATGTGATTACAGGGACTCTGCATTCTTCCTGTATAGATATGGGCCCTTTAAGAGGTGAGAGGGTGGTAAAGTTAGCACTGAACCTATCTGCCAGGATGTTGGCAATATCAGTTGTTTCTGTAATTTTCATGCCGTTGTGCTGTAACTCAGAGCAGATCTGGGTGTTGCCATTGAGATTCTTGACATAGCTATAGAATGCTTTGTGGTTGCCCTTAGAAAAAGTGGTGATTTTGTTTTCATAGCTAGCTTTGGAGGATATTATAAGGTATCTCACCTTTTTACTAAGGCTGACTAGGGAGCTCCTCCACTCATGGAATTTTACTCTCTTTTGCAACACTTTCTTCCTTCTGTTGTAGAGTTTGTTTATGACAGGGGACCACCAAATTGGCTTCCTTTTATTGGAGGATAGCCTCTTGGTTCTGTTTGGGATAGCACGATCCATGCAGTCGTGTAAGTGCTTATAGAGTGCATTTGTGTAGGATTCAGCAGTCGTAACTGCATTGTCCATCTGCATGGGTGTCATGAAGTTCACCACTTCTGTCTTAAGAAGCATGAAGTTGGCTTTGGAGAAATTTTTTACTGTGGTTTCCTTAATGGTGGGTGGGGGCGGGATGCGGATATCTAGGGTGATTAGCTTATGGTCGGATCTGACCAACGAGGAGTTGACTTCAGGTGTGGAACACCGGTCATTCATGTTGGTAATGACTAGGTCTAGGATATTGTTGCCCCTGGTGGGGGTGTGGATAAGTTGATTCAGGGCATTGGAATTTATGAATTCCAGAAAGTGTTGAGTGAAGGAGTTAGTACATGTTGAACGAAGGAGTTGGTTATGCTTCTGAGATGCCTAGGGCAATTTCCACGGGAATGGTGGGCACAGTTAGAAGTGACTGGCATTCATAAATTGACTTTTCTTTTATAAATATATACACATCCTGATAATATAGTGGAAAGCATATATACAATACTTCTGTGGCATTCCTTGTTTTGTACAAACCTTTATTTGTTTGGTGTTTTGGAAGTGGGGAAGCCACCTACCATTTTGTGGTCCAAGAACAAAAGTGTGTTACAAGTGCCTTTCTGTTGAAAATATGTATACATCCTGATATTTCTGTAGGAAACATATACATTACATATGTGGTATTTGTGGTATTCCATGGTTTGTACAAACCTTTATTTGTGTGTGAGGTGGAGGTGGGACAACCACCTAACATTCAATTGCACTAAATGAAAAGTGTGTTTCAAGTGCTTAATGTTGTCAAAATGGTACACAGACTGATAATTTATTTGCAAGTAATATATTAGTTATGTGATATTTATCTGTTTTATCTTTGTCTGTTTTATGTCAAATAGGATTATGGCACACAAGCCTACAAATCCATGAAAACGCCCTTTCAGTGATGCAGAAAATAAGGTGATAATACAGACTCTGAGGAGCCATGGAGCCTTTCTACTTGAGAAAGGATGTGTGGATATGGCTGCCAGAAAGGAGATTTGGAACCAGTTTGTCAATGATGGTAACGGAGTCAGAGGTCACAGCAGAAATTATTATCAGATGTGGCATCAGGTCACTGATATGATTTCATCAGCCCAGTGGAGGGCAGCTGGGTTGCCCAAGAACAATTGGCTACAGGGGGGAGGTCTCACACCAAATGAGGAGTTCCTGTCCACTGTCAGATAGCCAGACAACTCAGTGGAGACTGCGCACAATGTGCTTGATGTTGGTGCTGATGTGGCTGGGAGGACAAGTGTATCCCAGGATCAGCTTCCAAGTAAGTTTACATATGGCAACTTTTATATTTGGTTGTAGAATAAAATATATAATTTCACTACTATTTCCTGTGAATTTTATTTGTATCTGAACCTATTGATAAGTAATAGAGTTATGCATGACACTTGTTCAGTACACATGTGGTGGGTGGATGTCTCAGCCAAATTTCAGTTTCAGTTATTACAGGACATGTAGGTGATTGTGTATTCACTGTCCCCCTAGGCTATTTCCATTGTGATGCTTAACTGCTATCCTTTCCTTGCTTCATTTCTTCCAGGACTATCCTCCCAGCAATGGGTGGAGACATCTGCACATGGTAAGGAAATGTTTATTTTTTTTAGCTTATTACTAAGCACTATTTAGATATATATTATCTCTATGTGTGAGGAAGATTGAGGAAGGTGTAATGAGTGTCTGTATTGCTGTACCATCTCTGATTATGTAACCAGTGTTAATTTTTTAACACCTATGTTTGTTTTAACATTTAGTGTAGTAGTAATTTCATTCCTGTATTTTTTGCTTACTATCACAGGTGATCCTGACAGTGGAAATGTAGCACTCCTACCACCTGATGTAAGAGCATCAGTAGGGTCTGATGATAATGGTGACCAAATGGGGGCACATTCGGGGGGGAGGGTGCAGAGGTTAAATCTGGTACTGAGGTTGTGACATTCCCTGTATTCCCTTCAGACACAGTCAGTATGCCTATGTGTACCAATTCCACAGAACCCTCAGATATTAGACAGGTTGAGGGGGTGACATACTTGATCAGGATAGTGTGGTTACTGTGGCTTCAGTGCCAGATGACTCCGGCCATAGCTAAAGTGAGGGTGAGATGCCGTGCAGGAGGGTTGGTAGGGGTGCTTGGAAGGGGCCTGTTGTCCACCCTCCACCTGATCCTGGTGTGTCATTGTGTGCCACTTGACATATGTGTAGGGCCATCATAGAAGTGCAGGCACATTCCACTATGGTCTCCAAGGACATGCTTAGAGTTCTAGATGTGGCACAAGCTGACATGCTTGATTGCCTCAGCTACGTGGATGACTCAGTGGATCGAATGAATGACATGATGGAAAGGACAGTGTCTGTGATGGAGCATCTGCTGGGAGGGAATAGCATTCATGCGGCCATAAGTCCAAAATATCATCTGCTGTTAGCCAATATGTCTGTGCCCGATCCAGCTCCCGTAATGGCACTACTTCCACTGCTCCATCAGTGGTTGAGGTGTCCACACCCAGATGTGGTAGGCCACAGGGTCATGGACCTGAGTGTAGTCATAAGGAGAGCTTGTCTAACAGACATCAGTCATGTTCACACTGAATAACACTCTAGCGCCTCAGCACAGCCTTCCTGCAGTCAAAAAATATGCCACACCATACATCCATGTATATGCACACATATATTCACTTAAATACAATTAATTAAACAATCATCTAATTAGTCAATCAATTAAAATAATCATATATACATTTTAAAGAAACACTCTCCAGTTACATTCACTATTTAGACCTGCTGGAGATAGTGTATTAAATTTTAAAATATATAAAGTTTCTTTGTACAATAATTTCTTTTTCATTAACACTTCATCTGTTTCTGAAATATGTTCCAAAATACAAGCTTTTAACAGTGAAAAGTCACTACTATGACAAGTAAAAAATCTAAAGCTATAGGGCTCATAGCATTATTATTATTTTTTTATAGCTAGAGTGTTACTCAGTGTGAATAAACTATTTAATACAATATTGGTGGCATCTTTTTCACTGGCTTTGTAGTCTGGTGTGTTTTAACACTTGCTTGGTGTATTTTTTATATAATCAGTCATGTTCAGGTAGCACCAGCACATCTGACCATGGGCATGGATATGCCAGTGCAACTCCTGACAGATCTTGTTCTAATGGTCAGGGCCGACAACAATGAACTGATATTTCTAGACACACACACACACACACACACACACACACACACACACACACACACACACACACACACACACACACACACACACACACACACACACACACACACACACACACACACACACACACACACTTACTTCACATCGAGTGCCCATACAGACCACACACATAGCAGGTACATTTATGAGGCTTGCAGGTCATTCTGTCTCAGTGACCATTTAATAATTAGTTACATTTCTACCTGCCTGTCTTTCTTACGCACACACACTCACTACTTTTGTGTCAGCCTTGGCCTCCTGCCCCCCCCCCCATCCCCATCCAGTGCAAATGATGACAACTGTGTTTTCACCTTGTTTTTATATTTTGGATTCAGGGATACATATGTATTTTTCTGATGCACAGGGTACATAGCTACCTGAGTGTTTAGTATATGTATTGGTCATACTATTTTGAAACTGTTGCTGATGTCTTACAGCTTTTTTGCTGTTGTGTTTACTACCTTGAAATCATTGACACATCAGTGAGGCTTATTGCTCCACATGTGAGAATGTAGGCATAATTAGACTTTGGACTGCTTTTTCTATTGTTTGTATTTTTGGTGCATGAGGCATATGTGAGGATATTACATATTGTTATCTGTGCTAGCATGACTGGCTGAAGTTTTGTAAATAATTGTAAATTACCCTGTGTTGCATATGCCTGCATGACTAGCTATAACTTTGTAAATAAGTTTATGTATTTTGATTATCACTCTGATTTATGCAAGATGTTTGAATGTCAAACAGTACTCTTCTGGCTGACCAAATGTATATGTTCTTTGTAAAGGGAATTCTGAATATAAGTTATGCCAGAGTCAGCTGATGTGATGTCACTATGTGCCAGAGCTGAGAGAATAGAATCTTCACAATAGCTGTTTGTTTTCTTTTCAAAGTCTGATATAAGAGAGTAGAATTCTCATAGCAGCTTCTTGTTACTTTTAAAAATCTGCTATAAAAGCAGGTTCTGTGTCAGTTAATGGTCAGTAGTTGAGTGGTAGTTCAGTTGTTTCCAGAGTTATTCAGTTGTTTTCTCCACATTTATACCGTTGTTTTCCAGAGCTGTTCAGCAGTAGTAGTCCAATTGTTTCCAGAGTAGTTACTCCAGTTGCTTAGGAGAGACAACAGCCTGGAGTGTGGACATAATTCCTCATCTTGCCTTGCAGAAGTAAGAGTATTACCTTGCCTTGCTGAGTTATTTAGATTATATAGGGACAGTTAATCTTTAGACAGTCAGGATCTACAGCTAGTTAGTTAGAGGTTTTCTAAAATCAATGTGAGGTCTGTCCTAAAGTATAATTTTCATATTTCCTTTGTGTGAAACTCTCTTGTTTATTGGAATCAGTTATTCAGTATTTATATGTTTTATATCATTTTATTTATTAAATATTTTACTACTTTTCATTGTGGCTTGTTATTTGGTAAATACTTGTAATAACTTCAGAATGTTTATACCTATTGTGATAACACCAGAACCACTCTGAAAAGCCTTACTGCTTGGGTTACATGCTACCATTTCTATCAATATCTATTTTACCCAATTAAATTGAACATCCCTTTTGAAGGGTAATGTAGTATTTGACTGGTGGCAGCCATTACCTTGTAATTTGGGCAAAGGAACACAGCAGGAAAATATGTGTCAGTCTTTCCCAAGAGTGTGTTTATGTGTGAATATCAGACATTTAAGAGTGAGTGTGTCAGATACCTAGAACTGGGACACAGTGCTCTGCAGTGACTAGTGTGGAGACTCATTTGGGGACCTGAAGTGAAGCATACAGTGGATATAAATAGTTTCCACACCTCTGTTAAATGTCAGGTTTTTGTGATATAAAAAAATGAGACCATAATAAATCATTTCAAAACTTTTCCCACCTTTAATGTGACCTATAACCTGTACAATTCAATTGAAAAATGAACAAATATGTTAGGGGAAAAAATACAAAAAATAAAAAATGTACAATAAGCTGGTTGCATAAGTGTGCACACCCTTAAACAAATACTTTGTTGAAGCACATTTTAATTTAATTACAGCATTCAGTCTTCTTGGGTACACACCTGCCATCAATTAAAGATAATCTGATTAGCCCCAAATAAAGTCCAGCTGTCCTAATAGGATTTTCCTGACATTTACTCAGTTGCCTGCTACAGCAGAAGCCATGGTTCACAGAGAGCTTACAAAGCATCAAAGGGATCTCACTGTTGAAAGGTATCAGTCAGAAGAAGTGAACAAAAAAATTTCCACAGCATTGGATATACCATGGAACACAGTAAAGACAGTCATAAAAAAAGTAGTGGAGAAAATATGGGCCAACAGTGACATTAGAAATAACTGAATGTCCCTCCAAAATTGATGAAAAAACAAGATGAAAACTGATCAGGGAGGCTGCCAAGAGACCTACAGCAACACTGAAGGAGCTGCAAGAATTTCTAGCAAGTACTGGTTGTGTACTACATGTGACAACAATCTCCCATATTCTCCATATGTCTGGACTATGGGGTAGGGTTGCAAGACGGAAGCCTTTTCTTATGCAGAAAAACATCCAGGTCCAGCTAAAATTTGCAAAACAATACATTAGGTCTCCCAAAAGCATGTGGGAAAATGTGTTATGGTCTGGTGAGACCAAGGTTGTACTTTCTGGCCACAATTCCAAAAGATATGTTTGGCGCAAAAACAACACTTTGCATCACCAAAAGAACACCATCCCCACGGTGAAGCATGGTGGTGGCAGTATCATGCTTTGGGGTTGTTTTTCTTCAGCTGGAACTAGGGGTTTGGTCAAGGTGGAGGGAATTATGAACAGTTTCAAATACCAGCCACGTTTGGCCCAAAACTTTCAGGCTTAAGCTATGAAGCTTCATAAAGGATATGCATACCTCCAGACTAGTACCACAGCATAATGTATCGGAGATACTTCAGGTACAACTAACAGTGGGTAAGACGGTGATTCAGGTCATGGCCTGCTATAGGTCCCCAACCATGTCCCAAGACTCTCATTCCACGTTCCTAAGCACCCTTGAAACTATTAGGGTCCAACCCAACACTCTCATACTGGGTGACTTCAACTACCCCTCCATCAACTGGGAAAACTACTCATGCACAAATACACTTGCCCAAAGCTTCCTGGAATTCATTCATTCCAATGTGCTGAACCAGCTCATTCTTACCCCCACTAGAAGAAACAACTTCCTTGATTTTGTTATTACTAACATGGGCAACTGTTGCTCAACACCAATAGTCAATTCCTCCCTGGTTAGATCTGACCACAAACTAATTACCATGGAAATCCACATCTCGCCCACACCACCAGCAAAGGTAACCACCATGAAAAACTTCTCCAAAGCTGACTTTGGGCTCCTAAAAACAGAGGTGGCATGCAAATGGAAAATAGGTGCATGATCGCCGAATCATACATCAATACACTGTATGAACACATACATAAATGCATGGAACTAGCCATACCCAACAGAACCAAGATTCTCTCCTCCAAAAAAAGGAAGCCAATCTTGTGGTTCCCTGCCATTACCAAACTCTACAACAGAGGGAAGAAACTGTTGCAGAAAAAGGTAAAGTCCCAAGACTGGAAAAACTCCTTTATTAGCTTCAACAAAAAGTTGAGATCCCTCATCAAAATCTCTAAAGCTAGCTATGAAGGCAGAATTGTGGCAGACACTAAAAACAACCACAAAGCCTTCTACAGTTATATCAAGAATCTTCACGGCAATACCCTGATTTGCTCTGAGTTACTGCATTATGGTACCTGCTATACTGAGCCAAAAGATATTGCCAACATACTGGCCAACAGATTCAGTGCCAACTTTACCCCTCTATCTCCCCCCCAAAGGACCAATCACAATACTGGAAGAATGCCAGGCACCCAGAATTACTGCAGCACAGGATAAAGCTGCATTGTCCAAGGCCAAGAATACATCTTCCATGGGACCCGACAATATCCCTGGCTGTGTTCTACATGAACTACAAAGTGAACTGGCACCACATCTGTGTGCCCTGTTCAATCCCAGCCTCACCTCAGACTTTGTCCCTACAGAATGGTGCACTGTTACAGTCATCCCTCTCCATAAAGGGGGAGTGACTACAGACCCTGGGCATTAGTGCCCCATTAGCCTGACGAGTCTGATATGTAAAGCTATGGAGTGCATCATCATGGACCTAATTAACACGGATATAGGGAATCTCCATACTCTGGATCCCACACAATTTGGTTTTGTGAAGGGTAGATCATGCCTGCTCAACCTGGTTGACTTCTTCTGAGTCAGTTACCAGAGCTGTGGATGAGGGCAAAGTAGTTCATACAGCCTACCTCGATCTGGCCAAGACCTTTGATACCATCCCCCGCTCAGGAATTATTGATAGACTCACCAAACTAGGCATCAATCCCTATATCAGGTTCGGGCACCTAGGCAGTGAGACATTTCCCTGTAATACATTTGGCCGGGGACACATAGCTGAAGTGACATTTAGCTACAGAGAAATATGGTTGTTTGAAATTCCCTGTGGGCAAAGAGAAGCACACACGGCCATGCTCACGGCTTTAATAACCAAATGCACATAGGGAAAACAATGTCCATGGTCCCCAAGGGAACAAGAGAAAGCATGCAATATGGCAGGCATCAGCAGCAGGCTGGCTAGAGGGCATGTCAGTGGCATTAAAAATGTAGTGCACAATGGGCAGTGTCTTTATAATCAGTGTGTGTGGATCATTACCCCCTTCACAGTGTCTAGGGAACATTACCTAAAATGCATATTGGAGCATTAATGTGACTACAGTAGCCTGCAGAATTTCCTCCATGCTGTAGCACACTTCCACATGTTGTAGTTACATAAGTATGTACTGTACACTGAGCACAACACTCATTACTTCTTCTGCCACCATGCATTTGGTTATTAAAGCTGTGAGCATAGCAGTGTGTGCTTCTCTTTGCCCATAGGGAATTTGCAAACAGCCATATTTCTCTGCAGCTGAATGTCACTTCAGCCATGTGTCCCCAGTCAACTGTACCACAGGGAAATGTCTCACTGACTAGGTGTCTGAACCTCCCCTATATCATTAGGTGGGTTGCAAATTGGCTCACAGATAGAACCCACAGTGTAAAGATAGCAGACTCCAAGTCAGACTGCTGACCAGTCACGAGTGGAGTCCCACAGGGATCGGTCCTGGGTCATCTCCTGTTTGATATCTACTTCTCAGAAGTCCAGGCCAACACAAAGGGACTCTGGCTGACCAAGTTCACTGGCAACTGTAAGCTGGGAGCCATTATTAACTCCTGAAGAGATGTAGACATCCTACAGAAAGGCCTCACTTAGACCAACGACTGGTGTCAAAACCATGGCCTTAAGCTTAATGCCAAAAAATGTATCGTCACTCCCTTTGGGGAAAAACTCAGTTCCCATTAATTATCACATTGATGGTAGCCCACTGAACACTGAAGGTGTTATAAGAGATCTGGGGACACAGGTTGACAGCAACCTCTCCTTCGACCACCACATTGCCACTGTGGTCAGAAAGTCCTTCTATGTGGCACATCTCATTACCAAGGGTTTTGCATCCAGGAAGAAAGAGGTAATTATCTCTCTCTACTCTTCCCTCATTAGACCAATCATCGAGTATAATGCCCCATTTGGCATGTACCATATTAAACACCTGCAACAGCTGGAAAGGCCACAAATGTGCCTCACAAAGAGGATCCTAGGCCTTAGACACATGCCCATCATGGCTAGACTCAAAAAAACTCCAGCTTTTCTCTGTCTCATATCATCTATTAAGCGATCTCTGCTTGAATTACAAAGCCATGTCTGACCCAGACCTGTTAGAAATATTACACCTAAAGAAATCCCAATCCCTCCACACCACATGCTCCAGAGACCTCAACTTTATTACCACAATCAACAGAACATGCTGGAGGGACAGGTTCATAACTCAGAGACTGCCCAAGCTCTGGAATAGACTTTCCATACATGTCAAGCAGAGCACCTCACTGGCCCTTTTCAAGAGAAGTCTTGATGAGTAGATGGGAAATAGAAAGTTCACACTGGGGATCACTCCAGTGGCTCTACCTGATAGAGGCATTGGGAACTAACGGCGGCATGATGCCAGGGCCCTTCTATGGGATGGCTTGTAAAGGCTCTAGGACCATTGGCCTAGTACACACCTATGAACCTATGAAGTGGAATTTCACCTTTCAATGTGACAATGACTCCAGGCATACATCCAAATCAACAAATGAATGGCTTCACCAGAAGAAAATTAACATTTTGGAATGGCCCAGCCAGAGCCCAGACCTAAATCCAATAGAAAATCTGTGGGGTGATCTGAAGAGGGCTGTGCACAAGAGATGCTCTCACAGTCTGACAGATTTGGAGTGCTTTTGCAAGGAAACGTGGGCAAATATTGTCAAGTCAAGATGTGCCATGCTGATACTCCTACCCAAGATGACTGAATGCTGTAATTAAATCAAAAGGTGCTTCAACAAAGTATTAGTTTGAGGGTGTGCACACTTACACAACAAGCTTATTGTATACTTTTTATTTTTTATATTTTTTCCCCTAACAGATTTGTTTGTTTTTCAATTGAGTTGTAAAGGTTATATGTCACATTAAAGATGGGAAGTTTTGAAATTATTAATTGTGGTCTCATTTTTTTAAATCACAAAAGCCTGGCATTTTAACAGGGGTGTGTAAACTTTTTATACCCACTGTATAGTCAAGTCCCAGGTTTGGAACCTGTTCCCAGTATACTCTTAGGGGAAACTGTGTATTTCTATCCCTGCTTTTAGTGACACCCCTTACCGGAGACAGTGGTGAGGACTGAGGTTCCTTAGTTGCTGCCCCGGGGTAAAGAGGGCTCGTCACAGCATGTTAGCTGATAAATGACAATAATTTATCAACATAAGTCAGTTCTGTAATATATTTATGTCATTGCTGGGCAACTCACATATTCTACTTAGGTACATTTTCAAGTAACAGTCCAAAAGTATCTGCCATTCATTTGTGTTCTTAACCATTTATTTTCCAGTTCTAGGTTCAACACTAACTGTTGTAATTTGGGCCTGACTCTGTCTGATGCTAGCAGTACACAGACATTACATGGGTAAGTAAAGATTGTGAATGTTGCCTGGCATCAATTTTGCTGTATGTATAGGCACAGGATGAAAGTTGTACCCCTTAGGTGGTCAGCATGCATCTTAATTGTTGCCTCTTGGCCAGGATGAGGACATATTGTGCACACCTATGTCTACCTACATCCAAAGTGGCTGGTGGTAATCCCTATGACTCCTCACCTGCATGTGGCTGTGGTGACCTTGCCAGCGGTGGTGGAATGTGTGCCACTTCCTCTTGGTGTTCCTGTTGCAGCGTTTTTTTCAGGATAATATTCTGTAGTATAGCAGAGACAGTCATAATTTCTACACAAGTACTGGGACCTTACTGCAGGCCCCCATGTATCTAAGCACTGAAATCATAACTTCAACAGCCCAAACACGTGCTCTGTGATATTTCTTGTTTGAATGTGTGTGCATTAAAGTGCTCCTGTGTGTGTGTGTGTGTGTGTGTGTGTGTGTGTGTGTGTGTGTGTGTGTGTGTGTGTGTGTGTGTGTGTATGTACATATATATATATATATATATATATATATATATATATATATATATATATATATACACGCATTTCTGATGGGCGTCATCAGCCATGGTTCAAGTGCATACCCTGCATTCCTCAGTAAATGCTCTTGTAGGATACCCACCTGGAAAACCTCTATTAGAGTTGTGAATTGTGCCAGATATGGGAGTCAAGGTAACTGCCAGAGATGCCAGCACACATATTCAGACTGATTCCCTCAGCATTACATATGACCTGGCAGTTAATGGAGTGGAACCTCTTTCTGTTTATGTAGACCCTTCGCTGTTCCCGGGGTGGTGCTTTGATCTCAATGTGAGTGCAATCTATGGCACCTAAGACTTTAGAGAAGTGAGCTATGGGATATAAATCTTGCATAGTTGTAGCTCTGTCCTCATGGGTACAGGGAATATATATATATATATATATATATATATATATATATATATATATATATATATATATATATACACACACACACACACACACACACACACACACACACACACACACACATATATGTGTGTGTGTGTGTGTGTGTGTGTGTGTGTGTGTGTGTGTGTGTGTGTGTTCACTGGCATGCTGTAGCACAGCACTCAGGAATTAATGTAGGATCCTGGATGCTGATGCCTGTGACATCCCCAGCATGTCCCCGGTTGATCTCTGAAACATTCTTGTAGCTAAAATTCTGAGTTCAGTACATACCTTGGTCTCCACAGGTATTGGTTCCCCTTGGTTTGCACTTGTTCTCAGTTGAAGACGACAGAGCTCCTGGAATGTGTCTCTATCCACCCTGTAGCGCGCTACTATTTCCACCTCATGCAGACCATGAAAATTTAAATGGGATTTAAACTCCCTTTTTCTTCTTACCCATGGTCTATCAGCAGCAGCAGCATAGACATGAGCCTGTTGAACATACACATGCAGAAGGGCAGCAGCAGCCCCTAATATTCTTTCTGTGTAGTGTAGTTTCTCTGGCTGCATTCCAATACGTTTTGGAATTTGAGGAAAAAGCTACAGTAAGAGTACACAATTGCTGTACACAATCACTTTATAGCTTGTTGAATAGCTCCACCATCTTGGATTGGTTGATTAGCAGACAAATCAGCTGCTTATGCTACAATTAGCATGCCACAATATTTACTGTGTTTGCGTGGCTCTACACACCATGTACAGACATTTACTAAGTACAAATCAGCACGCTATTGTGTGTGCATCATCGTGTCAAGACATGCACACAGTTTTAGTGAGCACTATAGGGTTTATTGAATCCAGTCCCTGATGTCCTCAAGGCTTCATTTGCATATATATGCCATGGGTCTCCATTGCATGAGGGTTAAGGTATCACATAGTGAAAACTCTAGCTTGGCTATGTTTTTCTTCCAGTTATATTTGGGGATGGGTCTAGCTGGAATGTCTACTAGTTGGAGGAAGCTGAAAGTTGTAAGAAATTCAGTTAAATCATATTAACTGTCTTCTTTTTTACAACCATGAATTACTGTGACTGATTTTTATACTGCTTTATTTCATACAATGAAATCATTTTCTCTTATTCACTTACTATCTGCACTTCTTGTAAATACATTGCCAAAATTATCACTTTTGTTCTGCAGTTGTGTTGTTTGGGTTTAGTTAGCATTGTACTTTTTCCCCTTGATGGTATTGTACTGGCGTTCACATTTGATTTGCTGACTGCAGTTGTACTAAGGTTAAATAATACTGTACAATTGTGCCTTCTTGCTCTGATACTGTTACTACTGGTATATTTAAGATAATACTGCAGTGTTGTATTTTGCTCATACTAGGTATATAAAAACAAATTTACTTATCTCAGTACCTGACTGCATTTTTTGATCATTGGTATTGTTGAAGATCTGCTTGTTCTAATTACTATAATGTTACAGTATTTAAAACTACTGGTCTACAGCACCATAGCAGAGACTACACGGTTACCTTTGTGATATACCTTTATTACTTGACTGACTGCTATACTGTTACTGCATTTGAAAGTACTCATTTAGATCATCTGTAGCTATTACAGTTACTACATTCGGATCCATTCAGTTAGACTACCCATTGTTCATTGTTTTTACTGGCTAGGTAGAAACCACATTACTACCTACTGGGTGAACCTGTTTAGCTGAATTTGCCACTTTTGCTGATTTCCTTATTGACCCTACATAGTCTGTCACATTTACAATTCTTTTTGACACATTGTGAATACAGTAGACACAACTCATTCTTTTATCCTTTAGTCATATCCTAGTTTATCACCTTTTTCCAGCCCAATCTGTCAGTTATCCTCTTCTTAACCTGTCCTACACCCCTTCATCTGCACTGGACAGTATGGAGTCTAAGTCATCTTTTTCCCCTTCTGTAGCCAACCTGACAGCATTAGGTATTGTGAGGTAGTCTAGTAACTGCCCCATGCTTACCAAAAACTCTTTATTATTACCTCACAATGATTCAGTATGTGAGAGGTGTTAATATTTGTTTAACTTGGAGGTTACATTACCACCTCCGAACACATTCAGTAAGCACAACACATGTGCACATACAGCACAGAATACTTCCACTTAGTCTATTGCTTAGGAGGCTTAGGCTAAGAAACCTCAGACATTAGTATACACAGCAACATGCCCACCTTCACCCTTCACATCCATACCTAAGAGTCACAAGCGTGCAGACTCCAAACCCTTATGGCTCACTGAGACTGCATCAAACCATGGTAATGCTTTAGTAAAAGTGACTCTGTCACAAGGTATATGGACACCATGCTCACCAGGCTGGACAAGAAAAGGGTAACAGTTGTTTTTCTGGCACCAGGATTCAGAATGTAACAAGGGTCCTTAGATCCTTCCATCCTGACAAATATGATTATGACCATAGTGGTCTAACGTGGGGGTGTCATGACCTTAGACATACTAACCAGAGGGACATACAGAAGGACATGATTGAGCTTGCTATGCATGTCTTTAAGGCAGGAAAGATATTGGTCTTGAGTGGTATTTTGCCATTGCCCAGAATTATGCCAAGATTCAAAGACAAGATAACTGACTTTAATAATTGACTACATAGTTGGTGTCATTCTGTGAGGAGCCAGTAGGTGACAGCTTGGGATAAGATGGCTGATAAGTCTTCCTGCTTTGCCAGGGGATTGCCTTCATCTCTTTTACCAAGACTTTTGCATTCTGGCTAAAGCTCTTCCTGTCTCCATAGTGCCTTTTTTAGACAGAGTCCATCTGACTGTCATTCCAACCTAGAAAATTCTAATTTGGAACACATTAATGTGGATCCACTCAAGCGTCAGGAATCTTAGCAAAAAAATGTCCAAACTTGAGGCTTTCCTGCGACTTGAACACATTCATATATGAATAGTTATAGAAACAGGGTTTCAGAGCAATGAAAGCATTCCCTCTATTCCTGGGTATAATACTTATTACATCTTTGGCCTCACTGGCATTTATGGGGGAGTATAAGTGTTTATCAAGGATATCATCACCTCACAAAATGCACTACATGTGAACCTCTTGAAGTCCAAATCACTCTAAACAAGACTAAGTTCCACTGCATAGCTAGCTATATAACATCCTAAATGTCCCCTTCTGAGCATGATAGCTATCTTAACACATTAGTTGAAATTCCCATTAGACCCAAGACCTTTCTATTGGAGGACTTCAAATAGCCATCAATAAACTGGCTGACCTACATTGCCAATGGTCTGCATTTCCAGTACTTCCTTGACATTATAAATGCTAACTGTCTTTCATGAATAGTTAGCCATCCAACTAGGGGCCCCAATATCCTGGATCTAGTCCTCACAAATATGGCCAATTCTTGCATGGCTCCATATATATGATCTGTTAAATCAGACCATCCTTAGCTAATTTTTCCTTTAAAACTGTTGTTGTTTCCTATGTAAATAGCTCTATGTTTATGGACTTCTCAAAGCAAACCTTCAGTTACTTGACTTAAAATTAATTTTGCTGTAATCCTCTTCTGAGGGATCCTATTGCTAAAGCTGCTACCTTTGACTTCTACTCTCACTTAAATAGTTGTATTCATGAGGAAGTCCTTATCTGCAAAAAATATAATGAGAAGTTAAAAAACAAATCCCTGTGGCAGAATATCCATATAAATAAATTATACATTAAGAGCACACTTAAGCAAACTAAGACCTTAAGGGAGCCATTAAGAAGCTCAAAGTTATGTATGATCTTAAAATAGCATATAAAACCAAAAATAACTGCAAATCTTTTCTTTCTTTAACTATGTCAGGAAGTTAAGACTTAACACCCAACAGTGTTGGGAGCTAGTCCACAATAATACACTTTCTAACACAAAGGAAATAACGAATATCCTAGTTAACAAATTTAGTGCAGATTTTAGTCCATTCACAGTCATAACTATCCCACAGGTTCCACAATCCCAGCCACCCCCTTTAATTACTATGGAGCAAGTTCACCCAGCCCTTTCAAAAACTATGAATGTTTCATCCATGGGCCGTGACAACAAACTGGATTGTCTGATTATTAGTGCCAAATATGGCCTTTCTGAGCTTCTACTTAGACTCCTTAATCTAAGCCTCTCTACTGGTTACATTCCTGAAGTCTAGAAGACAGCTATTGTACTACCATTACATAAGGATGGCCCAATCACAGATCCTGGTAACAATAGATCCCTTAGTTCACCAGCCTCGTATTTACAGCTGTGGAGCACATTATTTCAGACTTCATTAATCTGGACTTAGTAAATCTTTCAACTTTGGATCCTCATCGGTTTGGTTTTATCAAAGAAATGTCATGCCTCTTTAACCTCATTACTTTCTTTGAAAAAGTAACTAAAGCAGTGAATAGTGGTTATGCAGTGCATACAGCATATCTAGATTTGGTAACCTCTGGCACTATTCCTCATGCAAGTATTATTGATAGGCTTGTAAATCTAAATAAAAATCCTTATATTTTCTGATAGATAGCTAACTGGTTATCTGACACAACCCATGTGGGTAGAATAGCATGTGCCACTTCTGCTCAAAGTAAATAGTTACCAGTGGTGTACCATAGGGCTCAATTTTGGGAACCTCTCCTATTTAGAATATATTTCTCAGACTTTTAGAACAGCACTTTTAGGATAAGGTTAACTAAGTTTGCAGATGACTGTAACTTGGATACTGTTATTTAATCTTCAGCTGACTCACAATTGCTCCAATATGGCTTAGCTATGTTAATAATTGGTGCAAGGAAAATAGTCATAAATTAAATGTACAAAAATGTACATTTAATCATTTCTCCTTAAAATACACACAAAAAAGCTAAACTTATGCTGTTTACCCCTAAAAAGAACACTGCTATCAATAAACAAGACTCTTAACATTCTCTCACTGAACTCAATAAAAATTGAAACTTGTAGCTAGTATCAAACTTTTGGGAATCATAATAGACAAAATCTAAAATTTGATTTACATATCCAATCCAACATCTCAAAAACCCATAAAAAATTAGGGCTGTTTTATAGGCACAATAAATTTCTCTCCCCATCAACAAAACAAGCCTTAGCCCTCTCTTATCTGCTTTCCTCTTTAACCTGTGTTGCACCCTTATTAATTAACCTGCAGTCCTCCCTGAAACAAAAATTAAGAGTCTTGCTACAACAAGACTGCCAAATTTGCTTCAAACTGCTGTCATTCTACCCATAACTGTATAGCCTTAAGAAATCTCCAATGGCTCGAATTCCCACATTACCTACTACTCCTACAACTTACTACCTTTCACAGACTAATTTACAAACCACAAGACTGCCCTGCACTCAGCTCCTTATTTTCCTCTTTCTCCCTAAGTACGCCATTATGATCAGAAAATCAAAACCTAGTACAAATTCACAAACCTAACCTACCTGCGGGTAAACTTTTGTACTCCTGGATCATTGCCAGATCCTGGAACAATCTCCCCTCCCATGTCCATTCTGAACAACATCCCGTCAACTTCAAAACTGCCCTCCACAAGCACCTTCTCTCCAATTAGATCTAAAACTGCTCTACCCAGATGGATGCTATCACTTAACTGCCTTTCCCCAGACCTAGTACTTCTTTTTCTTAACTATCTAATCATCATAACTGCACATTCCTCCACTAGAATTATCCCTGACATTATATCAACCATTACTAGCTCATTTATACTTCACTTTAAGCATACCACCCACTAACTATAACTTTATGAAGCTTCTTTCTACTTGTATTTTTTCTGCTCTTCTTACATTTCGTCTATACTTAATATTTGATATAAGACTTACAGCTGTACCATTCTCTAACTTGTCGACCTTGCTCAATTTAACCTAATTTTCCTGATACTTTTATTATTGTTTGAATTTGTTTATTTTTGTCATTTTTTTGTATCAATTATTTTTGTCAGTTTTGTATTGTAGTTATTCTTGTAAATATTGTAACTTCCTTGTTGTTATTGTGCATTGGAGCTTTTCTCCCCGGGCCTCCACTGAAAATGGGCTCTTTTTAGCCCAGTGAACTTTCCCGGTAAACAAATGTCAATAAATAAATAAATGTAGCATATTTCATTTTGGTAAACAAAACAGTTTCACTTACTGTACAGGAGGTGCACCCCTGCAATCAGATACTGTTGTAAGGGATCTGTGTACTTTTGATGCTAATTCCTTGTCATTTGACCATCATGTCTCCACAGTAGTTTGGAAAGCATTTTATCTGGCCATGTAATTTCAAAAGGCATCTCCACTAGATCCAAATGCCCCTTTACTCATGTCTTATCAAACCCATTATTAAATATAACACGACTTTTGGTATCACACAACGTGAGATACATCAGAGAGTCATAACTAAAAAGATCAGTGGCCTCAAAAATCTTTGTTATCAGGAGAGATTGGCACCCCTTTCTCTGTACTCTGTGACTCCTCTGTGGAAATCTATGTCTAGCCTTTCACTTTATTTGATCTCCCATTCCTTCTCAGAACTAATGATACATCAAATACACAGTTAAAGGAATTAAACTTTTATCAGCAGACAAACAACACGTTGGTGTGATTGATTCACATCCCAATGTATCCCTCTCATCTGAAACAAACTTCCACTAAATGTTAAGCAGAGTAATACATTTGCCACTTTCAAGTTAAACCTAGATAATTGAATGGGCAGCCTCAAATTCATCCCCAGTCTATCTTGTCTTGCCCTCCTTGAGGCTAGAGGGAAATTCTGAGTAGGATTTATTTGGTTAGGCTTGAAATGGTCTGCAAACCAGTTGCCTAGTACTTACCTACGAACTGAACTCAGAAGGTTTAGATGAAAGTCTCCCAAGATGATGATGCATTTACTTGGTTTGATGTGAGGAAGTATGGACAAGACAAGTTTTTTAAATATATGAAGTGATGCAGGAGGTGAATGATAGGAAATGGCCAGGTATAGGTCCTCTGAGGACTTGACTTGAACTTTAGTTAATAACCATTTGGGGTTAATGTCAGTGGATCCATTGGCTTGAGAAATAACTGAGATGTTAACAGAAGACTTGTACAGCCCCATATCTTTTAGGTTGGAAGTTAAATCATGGAGATGGCAAATAAAGAAAATAAAAAAAATAGTTCCATCATGTATGCACTGCAGTGATGCACATAATCCCCCCCTCCGTGTAAAGATAGAAAAAGATAAATGTTATTTCTATCATGTAGTCATTAGTATGATGTTGTAATGGAGCTTCTGCCCCCACTTAATGACATTAATTAACTGTAGTACCCTTGGGGTAGGACTGCACAGTGTGTACGTGACACAGAAGAATAATCAACTGGCATCATAATCATATTTATCAGTTATTGATAGATATGTTAATTCCTGGTTGACATGATGAATTAATTGATATACATTAAGAAATTAAATTCTTCCTAAGGCAAAGGACAATTCACTATGCAGATAACCAAAGGTTAGACGTGCTAAGAGATACCTCAATTCTGTAGTAAATGAACTGCAGAAGGTGAAGCCTCATTTCTGCTAAATAGTTACCCTTTGCTATAAAACCATGTTTCAGGCAATGAAAGCTGCCTGTCTACAAACCATCCAGATAAAATGTGTGCAAGTTTCAGTCTTTATAGATAGAAATATAGAAAACCACAAACAGAGCTCATTTAAAGCAAGTATAGTTTATGTCATCTATTCATTCATAAAGATGCCTTTGTTTTCTACTGTTTCTCTAACTGGATGTACATGGTCACAAAAACAGTACTTTTACCAATCACCAATGTAATCAACGTGTCAATAAAATTGGGAATGTCTGCATAAACATGGAGTAGTAAGGATTCACACTAACTCAGAGAACAAATAATCAATCTATCCTATTTTGTTAAAACAGTAAGTGCATGTTGCAAACAAATTATGCCACTGGCAGACAAGTTTCATCCATTTTCTGGAGGATATGAAGCCTGAAACACAAATCATTGTCATGAAATTACTGACTGCAGTTCTCAATGATATGTCAGAAAACCACAAATTGTAAGAGGAGCACATGAGAAGTATGAGACAAACATCAGGGACATTCTACAACAATCACTTATTAATAAATATTCATGAAGAATGCTTCAGCAAACCTTATGAATATTTAATGAAGTATGTGAAGGCATCATTAAGGGGTGATGTGAAGTGAAAGCAGAGTCAGGATTTGCTACTGCACATCGTCTGGATGCTGCAAAGAAGCTACACTCCATTAACCCCTGCTATTCACTAAAATGCTAAAGTAACACTAAGCAAGCAAGGCTACCTGACAGGGTGGGCATTACTGGGGAAATAACTGACCTTCTATAGGTGATCTGTGGCCTGATGCATGCATCCCTGGAATGTCCATTATTTCCACTATAATACCCAGCCAGGAGGGCATTATTGCAGTTAGATAATGGGCTATTTGTGAAATTCTTTAATATTTGTTAAAAAAAAATCCCAAACACAGGAAAAAAATAAATCCTTTAATGATAAGTGCTTTCATCCTGAAATTCCAGGACTTCTTCAGATAATTAAAACAAATTAAAACAGCCCATTAAATACATCACAAAAGTACCATGTCATAAACTAGCCAATAAATAAGTCAAATCAATTTAACTACTAAATGCAAAAGTTAAAACCTACTTTGCATAAGGTAAGAAATACAATGATTATATAAATATAATTCAAAATATAGCAAAGTCAAGTACGCATACAAAAGTCATGTTCCCTAAATAGAACTTATTTTAAATATCCATGGATTTGAATAACAATCCATTCAATGATATTTTGTCATTTAATCCTGAGGGAAGGTAGCATTTAATTTTATCTGCCATTGTAACTCTTTAGTTTAAATGATTTCCCCCAAAAACCACCACAAGTGGACATTGGTACCTTTTCTAAAACATAAAACAAACATTTTTTTAAATTCCTACAGTCAATGGAATGTTTATAAAGTGCATTTACTAAATCTTGCTTCTCAATTGCATAGTAATGCTCATAAATCCTAACTCTGAGTTGTCTCTCAGTTTTGCCCACATAAAACTGCCACAAGATGCACACATAGCAATATACACTATTCCCATAGTCTAAGAATTACATTTACAGTTGTTTCGTATACTCCTGGGATATGTCGTTATGGTGATGTTCATGCTATCGTAAATATATCTGCAGTATGCACAAGCACAACTGCCACAGCTGGACATTCCATATGACTTGTAAACCCTACACAGTCTTTCCACATTTTTAATGTTCATATTTCTTTTGTAAACAAACTTCAGGGTAGAAAGATTTGTAGTTTGGCTACCTAACAAATCTTTAATCAAGTTCCAACTTTTGGTAGTAAGTTGTTTAATCTGTGTACTTTGATTAGTAATAATCAAGGCCTTGGCAAACCCTTTTCCTACCCTTTTAACAGCTGGTTGCATGCCTGAAATGTCTTTTAGAATGGGTATATTCCTAAAGTTTCTGTCATCAGTAACCTCATTCATAATGTTGTTGACTAAATCAACAGGATAGCCCCTTTTCAATAAGCATAACTTTTATTTTTTTTCACATTCACTTACAAAATTAACGTCTTCAGAGACCATTCTGCATAGCCTAACAAACTGACCCTTTACAAGATTCCTGTTCTGCCAGAAGAGCTGGAGACTGGTGAAATGCAAATAACAGAAACAGTAGGTTTATGAAAAATGGTGGATTCAAAAGTTTGTTTTTCATGTCCATATAAATAGTAATATCTAAATAATTTATCTTCTCATTGTTCACAGTAGAAGTAAATTGCAAAAAAAGAAGTCATGTTATTCATATATTTAATAAAATCAGACAAACTATCAGTTGTTCCTTTTCAAAAAATAAGAATGTCATCCAGAAATCTCAGACATAAAAGACTACCATTCCAGTAATCTGAATAATTAATAGGCTGCTGTTTCCAAAACCGTAACACAATATTATGCAAAAACGGGGGCAGATGCTGCATTTATAGCCACCCCTCTAATCTGCTTAAAATATTCATTCTAAAAATAAACAAAGTTATTAGTAAGGACTGTCTCCATGAATTCAACAAGAATATTAATCTCTACATTATTAAACTCTGATCCAACAATCAAAGCTTGTCAAAACCATTTGAGCCCTATGTCATGAGGAATGACTGAAAATAAATCCTCGATGTCAACTGTGGCAAAAAGGGCATCAAAAATTACACCAGTGATTTTCTTCAAACAGTCCCACGAATCTCTGAAAATGTATAATTTCTTATAAAAAAACTTTTTTTAGCTTAAAATCCAGCCATTTATCAAGGGTTTAGTCTCAGATTTAGACATAACCACTACTGGTCTAAGGGGGAGATCTAACACATCTTTATGGGTTTTGGGAATTCCAAAAATAGCTGGTATCACTGGGTGTGGCACTTTAAGGTACTTAATGGTCTTCAGATCAAATATATTTTCCATAAATAATTCTTCTAAACCAAGATCAATTTTGTGGTAAGCAATATTAATCTGTTTCATGGTGATAATCTCAAAAAATTCAAAATCAAACAAATATTGATGCATTTTGGAAATATAAGTTGTATAGTCTATTATTACTACACTACCTCCCCTGTCAGGTTTCATAATATGAACTTTTGGGTCATTAGATAACTGGTGGAAAATGTTGTATTCATCTCTAGTTAAGTTATAAAATGTTTTCTTCTTTCTGTTCTTATTCAGACACCTAAGGACAGCTTCACATAATCTCTCAAGAAGTGTTAATGAGGATACCAAATAGGGATTAAATGTGCATAATCCATTTTCTAAAGTGTTTTTTTTTTTTAGTTTTAACATTATTCTGAAAATTATAAAATGTTTTGATATTTGTGATTGTATTATGATACATTTTACTACCTTTGACAATTTAGAAAGTTTTTTATGGTGTATACCTTTAAATGCTGCAGAATTGTTGGCGCATTTAAGGCTATTTAAACCCTAAAACAAGATGGCTGCTATGTTTCTGATGAAGTTCCACCAAACAGGGAATTAAAGCGCTTAAACTTCAATAAACTGGATGTAAAGGTTTGTTTAACACCTTGTTCAGTGTTTTTATTGTTTTAAGAGTTTAATAACTACAGCCCAATAGCGATTCTCTCCCCCCTCTCCAAAATATTAGAGAAATGCATCCATATACAGCTGATGCAATACCTAACCTCAAATAACCTGTTAACAGAAACACAAAATGACTTTAGGCCCTAGCACAGCACCACTACTGCTCTACTACATTTTACCAATATAATAAACTGACATAGAAACGATGGTCTGCTTGTGTCCACCATGCTCTTAGACTTGTCAAAGGCATTGGATAGTGTCTCTCACCGGCAACTGTTCATTCAACTCTCCTCAACACGACTTTCACAATACTCCTTGTTGTGATTCCTCAGTTACTTATCTGGAAGGCAACAAGCCATTAAATGGCAAGAAACCTACTGTTGCCTACTCATCCTTTCAACCAGTTACTATTGGTGTCCCACATGGCTCTATCTTGAGTTCTGTCCTATTTAATATATTTATTAATGACCTCCACACCTCTATTCACCATGCTAGTTTAGTTCAGTATGCAGATGACTCAACATTAATATGTGTGGCCTCAACAATAAATAAGATCCAAGACATTACTCAAAAATCTTGCTCTGTAGAAACCTGGCTCAAAGAGTCAAGCCTCCTACTCAACTCCAAGAAAACTAAGTTAATGCTTGTCACCTCAAAAAGTTTCCAAAATCAAAAGCAATCTTTTATCATAAAGTCAGCAAATAATATTGTCATTGAAACTGTAACTCACAGTAAACTTCCAGGCATTATAATAGATGACAATCTCAAATATGACCACCATGTACTGTACACCATTAAATCTATATACCAGAAACTAGGCTCCCTTTATAGGATCAATGGATGCTTTCAGGGGCGGCTTGTGCTACTGGACTGCAGGACTGCAGCATCCCCACCTGTAAAATAAGAAAAATTAAACAAAATATAAAATAAAAATAACAAAAAGAAAAGAAAATAATAAAATAACCGCAAGTCACGGAACATCGCGCATGCTTCGCAGCATTTCCGATATTTGAACTGCTGGTGAACCAGTCTGGAACATGCGCACAGAATCCAGACTGTCTCCACCAGCAGTCCAGATTACAAAGACAACATGCGTATCTACATTTTCCCAGCAGTCTATGCAAGACTGCATAGACTGGAAGGGGATCGGACTGCAATGTCCGCAGACAGGGTGGTCTTGCGGGACAGATAGGATGAGCCTTAGGTGCTCTCGTGGGAAGGGCTTGCCTATTGCATGGATTAACAGCTTGGCTGGCGATGATGGTGCAGGAATGGATTGTACAACTCGGCGACAATGGAGCTTGCTGCTTTTGATGGACTTTGCAGGTGTGTGTGTGTGTGTGTGTGTGTGTCTAAA
The DNA here is from genome assembly GCF_019279795.1 of Protopterus annectens. NCBI lineage: Eukaryota > Metazoa > Chordata > Ceratodontiformes > Protopteridae > Protopterus > Protopterus annectens. Next base: position 1,736,634,547 of record NC_056741.1, on the reverse strand, counting down.
ATGCCCCAGTTGCTACATGGTGGTGGGTAAATAATAAGGCTTGAACCCTGTACCTTGGGTCCAAATGGCAAGAGCCTGAATTCCCTACCCACCACCATTTGTAAAAAAAGGCAGATTTTTGCCTCATATTTGTTCTATTCCTCATAAAATCTTTGGTTTCTGTATTTTTGTTTCTCAACACATCCTGTTGTACAGTGGTACCATTGTTACCTAACAGCTACAGGTTGTTTGGTTTGATTCTTGGTGGGATGCTTTCTATGTGGAGTCCGCATGTCCTCCCTGTGTTTGTGTGGGTTTGCTCTGGTGTCCTCTCATCTTACAAAGACATGTCTGGAGTGTTTCTTCCTCTGCCAAAAATTGGCTTTTGTTTCAAATCAGACTTTCCTGGTTAACAAATGTTAAATAAATAAAAATGACAAGCACTGGAATTTCAGACTTCATATTCTTCAGAAAGTACATGGTAACACAAAACCTATTATTATATCAAGTTTCTAAGTTTATAAGATGGATATTTGAAATTTGTCCCTATTTTTGGGACTGTATTCCCCCATTATTGGCTTCGTCCAGGTTTTTTGTGCCAAGGTTGAGAGCTATGGTGATAACTGAACTCACTGAATATGTTTGGGGGCTGTATTCCCACCTTACTGGCTTTGTCTGTGTTTTTGCTAAGAGGTTGAGAGCTATGGTGAGAACTGAATATGTTTTGGGGCTGTATTCCCCCATTATTGGCTTTGTTCAGGTGTTTTGTGCTAAGATGTTGACAGCTATGGTGAGAACTGAATTCACTGAATGTAGCCATTTAAGTTTCAGTCTTCCTCTTTCATAAAATAGATAATTGATTTGGCATAGTAGTATGTTGCTCTGACTGTTTTGCACAGGGTCCTGGGTTCAATGCTTGGCAGTGAAATGTATGGTGGTAACACAGCATTTTATTCTAGCAACTTTCCAACATTATACAAGCAATGTTTAAAATGTGTCCCTGTTTTTTGGTCTTTTGCCCCCCCCCTAAATTTTGGCTTTTTTCCAGATTTCTTGTGCTGCAAAGTTCAGAGATACAGCTGAGTGTCAAGTAGATTTTACAAGAAGCTGAGAGCTGCAGGGGAACAAAAGTTTAGTGCTGCTTATGCTGAGTCCGCTTGCATTGTTAATAGCACAGCAGGTGGTGTACTTGCTTTTTATGCAGAAGGCTGTAGGTTCTACTCCCACAGTAGGTAGATGCATTGCTGATACTGTACTGTATTGTAAAGGGGGTGGATGCTGCAGTCCTTTTTGGTGAAGATACCAAGTAACTCTGAACCTGTTATCAGTTTGCCATCCATTCCCTATTGCAATATTACTAGCTTATCATTTTTAATGAAACATAGGCAATTTATTCCTCAAGGGCAACAGACACTTTATTTGTAGATGAAACACTGACATATAAAGTTGTTTGCTAGCAGCAACCTCTTCATTAGTTACAGATTTCTTTAATGTGGAATTATTCAGATGACTTTTACTTCTTCAGAGATTGTGCATATTTACTTATACTGGTGGACTGTAGACGTTTGAGTAAACTTTTATGATAGAAATGTTCTGAATTGGGCAGTTTTGTCATTATTGGTGCATGCATTTTTTTCATTGTTTACTGGAAAATTTTTCTGAATTGGGCAGTTTTGTCATTATTGGTGCATGCATTTTGTTTCATTGTTTACTAGAAAAATGTTCAAAACAAAATTAAAATGCCCTCTACAGCTGTACTATATTGTACAAGGAATATAATTTAATAAAATCAGAAAGGTGTATCAAAGACCACATGTATGTTTCATGTGCAAGGGGCCTATGATTTGAAAACAGCTCAAAGTTAATCTTTATCTGTCACTGGCAAAATGTATTTTCTTTGAATGTGGGTTTCAATGCTGTTTCAATGAATGTGAGTTTCAAGGGCAGAGAAGTTTTAATGCTAAGTCTGTTTTCATTGTGAGATTGCGTTGCTTTGTTTAGCAGATGTCTTAGTGTTTGTGCTGTAAAATGCAAAATAAAACCTTCAAATGAAGTCCAAATCATTGTAGAAGTAAAGCAGTATGCACATTAGTGTTTATGGTAAATGGGGTGTAATAGCCAAGTAATGGTTCATTGGAATAGCTGAAGGGGGGAGGCTCCATTTGACCATGATTTTGTGAGGAGGAAAGGGCGGCAAACTCAAAGACAGCCCCGGCTGAACTATACCTCTCAACTGTCCAGATTTTCACAGAATGAATAGATTTTTGCTTCTTATTTTTGGTTTGTTCCTCATTAAATGTGTGGTTTTCTGGCAAATAATTTAGGAATTAAGTCACTAAATAATGACAGACACTGAGTTTCAGACTTCATAACCTTCAGAAAAATGCATGCTAAAGCAATACCTGTTATTCTATCAATGGTCTCAGTTTATACAACAGTTTTTTGTACTGTTTATAAGTATATTTGGCCTTATCCAGATTTCCTGCATTAACAGGTTGAGAGGTATGTGCAAATAAATTGCTTTAAAGAATTAGGCATATCCAAACCTCTGAACTGTCCCCAATTTTGGCTCAAAATGTTGCTCTTCCCCTAATAATCCTGCCGCAAAATGGCAATCTTGGAGGAAAATGTGGAGGGTTTACAATTAAGAAATAACTGTAATAATCAGTTATAGATTACTTTTATTTCAGAAATGCATGCAGATTCTTTTATTTTGTCAGCTGCTCATGTTAGCAGTACTAATATTAAAAAAAGTGTCCCTTCTTTGATAGGTTCCCAGCTGTATTGTGTGGCTATTTTATATTTTTGCATCACATTTTTGGTCCATTTTTCATAAAATTGTGTTTTTCTTGGCAAATTAGTAGCAAATCATTAAAGACTGAAGTTAGAAAATAATGACAGACATTTGTGTTTCAGATTTCATACCCTTCAGGAATTCATACTAATGCTAGCCCTACTACTCAATTACCTTTCTAAGTTTATAAGAGCAATATTTAAAATTGTCCTTATTTTTGGGCCTTGTCCCACTTCTATGTATGGCTTTGTCCAGATTTCTTGCTCTGAGGTTGAGAGATATGACAAATGTGTCAGGGCCATCATAGTCAGCCAGAGACATTTCAGATTGTGACATACTTGTTGGACCCCACTGCCTCATGTAGTGTGACTCTAGATGTGTCCAAGCAAGGCAAGGAGCAGTTATGCAGTGTAAATGTGCAGAGTATCCCCCATCCAAGGTAGACACAAGTACTACTTTTATGCTGTCCTTGATTTTGCAGAATGTTCTGGTTTGTCATATTTTTATACTGTTAATTTATGGTTATTATTACTCAGAAAGTGCCTGTTGCTCTGTGTTAAAGTAGCAATGCTTTAATGACAATCAGGTAAGCTTGTCTGAGATTGTAAGATGCAAGTAAGCTTTAATTAATATGTTGTTAAAGAATTGCCAGCAGAGAATACTTGCATAACTAGATAATGTATAAGCCTTGGGTATTGAAATGCTTATGACAGTATTTGTAATAAAGAACAGGATTACATTATTATTTTAAGAAGCTCATTACATTTGTTGGAGACTTGCAGTCATCTTTGCAGGCTTTACCTGTAAACCAAACAGAATGCCAATCTATCAAGTGTGGTCCATTACATGTACAGTAATCCTTTAAGCAATGTATCTTGAGCTTGTTTCTTGTTTGCTTTTCATTTTTTACTTTGATCAGGTTTTCCCCATGAAACAAGTAGATAGTTGTTGTCAGGCAACAGGTCTTTTTTGGATAAGAAACATTTTTACAAGTGGGGTATCACAGAGATTGCTATTTCAGCATGTTACTTGGTACATTAATAAAGCTGAATATAAATTATAATTAGAACTGCAGTGCAAGAAGTGGTTTGAGTTGAGTGCTGCTTGTTTTTCTTGTACTTGATTTTGACTGGCATTCCAGTAATGTATTTAAAAAGTAATTTATTTTTTCATGCCTCACAGCCTTTTTGTTTCCATCTAGATATTAAGTAAGCTGTCATGCAGCTAATTAATTGAAATATTCTTCTACACTTCACATTATCTTGATTGGACTCTCATAATGATGGTTTGGCACCCAGGGCAGCATATTTAATTAAAGTTTCAGGTTTTCTGGTTTTGAGCATAGCTCCTCCCCTTTCTAGTTGACCACACCCCTTCCCATTGGCCCTACCCATTTAGCTGCCTCCTGCAGCCCCTCTTCGATTTGAACTCACCAGTTGCCACTGGATGCCTTACAGATACTGAAAGAAAAATTCTAGCCACCACCTTCTTACTGCTGAATCTCTTATACACTGCTCCCATCCTAACAAACATAAACAATACTCAAAGAAAGAAACTTGCATCCTGCTACAATAAAATAAATTTGCCACCAGACTCTCTCATAGGACCCACCATTGTCTTAGTTTAAAGTAATTTAACTGGCTTGAACTGCACATGTGTCTAACATATTCACAACTGACTACAGCACACAAACTCATACATCATCCAGAAGAATGCCCTGCTCTACAAAACTTATTATTACCCTACTGTCCAGCAAGGGACCGCTGTTCTAGTAACAAATTCTTATTACTTACACATAAGTCAAATAATGTTGCAGTAGACTCACTCTACTGCCAGTTCATTGCAAACTTTGGGATAGTATCTCCATGCAAATAAAACTCTCCACCAAACTCAGTAGTTTTAAATCACTGCTTAAATTACATCTTAACCAGTCCTGGTCCTGTACATGCTCATCACAGGGTTAAAACATTTTCACTGTACATTACTATCCAAATACTCTCCTTAAGCATAATATTCTCAACCTCTTACTGAAATGACAAAACAATTTTTATACATAACTTCTGCCTGTACAATCCACTGAGTTGCATGAGTGCTTTCTCTTTAGTAACTTTCACCTTTGTAAAATCTTAGAATGTATATGTATGAATATAACTACTGTTTGTGTATAAATGTAAATAGAAATGTAACTACTCTCTGTTTGACTGGAACTTAGTATAATGCAATGTAAGTAAATGTAGCTTTTCTCCCTGGGCCACCGCTGAAAATGGGTATTACCCAGTCAGACTTTCCTGGTAAACAAAGAGAAATAAATAATAAATTAATAAATAAATAAATTCAAATTACTGGAATGGCATTCTTTTATATCTGAGATTTCTGGATGACATTTTTATTTTTTGGAAAGGAACAAGTAACAGTTTGTCCGATTTTATTAAATATATGAATAAAACAACTTCTATTTTGCAATTTACTTTTACTGTGAACAATAAGAAGATAGAGTATTTAGATATTACTATTTATATGTTGTGTCTTTCGACTTATCCCGGTTAGGGGTCGCCACAGCGGAACTCCGGTCCGCTAATGTTTGGTAGTGGATTTTTACGTGCCGAGTTACCAGCCCTGATGCACAACCTTCAATGAAGGTACGCCCATTCACGCATGTCTCCACACAGAAGATGCTCTAGTTGAGAATCGAATGGGACAACGTCTTGCTGTGAGGCGACAATGCTACCGCAGCACCACTACCGCGGTGATATTACTATTTATATGGCCATGCAAAAACAAACTTTTGAATCCACCATTTTTCACAAACCTACCTTTTCTGTTATTTGCATTTCACCAGTCCCTACCCCTTTTGGCAGAAGATGGATCTTGTAGAGGGTCAGTTTGTCAGGCTATCCAGAATGGTGTCTGAAAATGTTAATTTTTTAAGGGGAATTTGAAAAATTAAAAGTTATGTTTATTGAAAGTGGGCTAATCTGTTGATTTAGTCAAATTTATGAATGGGAACTGCAAGGTGGAGGAGGATAGAACCCAACTGATAAAGCAATACAAGGACCTCGACTGTTGTGTAAAAATTCACTGCAGCTTAGATGAAATAAAAAATAGGTTTATTACTACAACTACATTTTGCATCAAGGAGAATATTTTAGACAGACCAGGGGAGTTGCAATGGGAGCAGCGTGTGCCCCCATCTTTGCAAATCTGGTCATGGCGGAATGGGAATCTGAGCACATTTTCAAAAGTTCTCATTACAGTAACATCGCCTTATATGTTAGATACCTAGACGATATTTTTATCGTGTGGAGGGCATCAGAAGATAAGCTGCTGGAATTCATGACCTTTCTTAATCAAACAGTGGATTTTTTACAATTCACATTTGATTATAGTTACAAAGAAATGGCTTATCTGGATGTTTTATTAACCAAAAATGATAGTGACTTTTCGTCTAGAATCTATAGAAAACCCACATTTTCTAACGATTATGTCCATTACAGCAGTAATCATCCCCCCCATATTTTCAGCAACATAGTCAAAGGTCAATGCATCCGGGTGGCAAGGATGACGTCCAATAAAAATATGGTGGAAACAGAAATGGACATCATTAAGGATATGTTCATCATGAGAGCTTACCCAGTGAAGATGGTGGAAGAGGTTATCAAATACGTTACCCGGGAATGGGGTAAAAAATACATTCCTCTGTTAGGTACCTTTAAACCAACCACCAAAGAAGATACACCCAATATACCTGCAGGGAGGGTATGCGTACTCATGTATTCCCCCAATACGTACTTGATTCAAGAAATATTGGACAGGCACTGGAAAACCCTGATGATTATAGACAAAGAGCAAATTCTGGGTAAGAAACCCAGATGTGTCTTTAAAACAGCTCCAAATTTAAAGAGAATATTAGAAAAAGACGGTCACACCAGGCTGAAAGCAGAGAAAGACAAAGGGACCACTAAATGTGGTAACTGCAAACAATGCAAATACATCAATACAAGTAGAATAATTAAAATAGATGATATATGTCACACCACTATCAGATGTAAAAAGGGGGAATTGTAAAAGCAAACAAGTGGTATATGTGGCCATCTGTATAGCATGTAATGCCCATTACATCGGAAAAACTGAGAGACAACTAAACAGACGTATATATGAACATCAGTATAGAATAGGGAAGTGTGACACTAAGAACGCATTATGCAGGCACATTTTAGATAAAGGTGTTGACCACAGTTTTCTTTTCTCTATTATTGAACAGGTGGATAATACACCATTTGGAGGGGATTGGAAAACTAAGCTAGCATTATGTGAAAGTAAGTGGCAAATTCTGACTGACTCCACAACACCACCTGGTCTTAATGATTTTATTAGTCTAAAACCATTCCTGGCTTTGGAATAACATATTCAGAAAGTCATATTATGAATTTTATACAGGGATTGTTTTAGCATAATTGTCATCACCTATTTCGAGTGAAAAGATGTATATTCATGCTTGGCGCACCAAGGCAGTAGGAATATGTGAACAAAGATAGATAGATAACAGTACAATTTTTAATATATAATTTTTAACATAAAATTTTCAACATATTTTAACTTTTCATATGATGATGTTTTCTCTATATATGTACATTTAGTAGTGATATTTTAAGAGGATTAAGCTGATCTTGTAAATTAAGAGATACGACATTATGTATTGTTTTAATAATTTTTTGGCGGTTTTTTAACCAATTTAGTAATTAAGGAGTTAATTAGATATGTATTTAAACGCTGTGTTTGGAGAGATCATTTGTTCTGATGAAGGCTGGGGACAGCTGAAAGCGCTTAACGTGGAAGTAATAAACCTATTTTTTATTTCATCTAAGCTGCAGTGAATTTTTACACAACAGTCGAGGTCCTTGTATTGCTTTATCAGTTGGGTTCTATCCTCCTCCACCTTGCAGTTCCTGTGTTGTTCCTTTGTGACTTTTCGTAAATTTATGAATGGGGTTATTGATGACAGAAACATTAGGTATATACCAATTTTGAAAGACATTTCAGGCATGCAACCAGCTGTTAAATGGGTAGGAGAAGGGTTTGGCAAGGCCTTGATTTTCGCATATACTAATCAGTGTATACAGATTAAACAACTTTCTACCAAAAAGTGGAACTTGATTAAAGATTTGTTAGTTAACCAAACTACAAATCTTTCCACCCTGAAGTTTGTACACAAAAGAAATATGAATGTTAAAAATGTTGTGGAAAGACTATGTAGGGTTTACAAGTCATATGGAATGTCCAGCTGTGGCAGTTGTGCACATTGCAGATATAGTTATGATAGCGTGAACATCACCATAACGATATATCCCAGGGATATACGAAACAAATGTAAGTGTAATTCTTAGACTATGGCAATAGTGCATGTTGCTATCTATGTGTCTTGTGACAGTTTTTATGTGGGGAAAACTGAGAAACAACTCAGATTTAGGATTTATGAGCATTACTATGCAATTAAGAAGAATGATTTGGGAAATGCACTTTATAAACATTCTATGGACTGTAGGAATTAAAAAAAAATGTTTTATGTTTCAGAACAGGTACCGATGCCCACTTATGGTGGTTGTTGGGAGGTAATCATTGAAGCTAAACAGTTACAATGGCAGATGAAATGAAATGTTACCACCTCAGGATTAAATGACAAAATATCATTGAATGAATTGCTGTCATCAAAATCTATGGACATTTAAAATATTTTCTGTTTAGGGAATATGAATTTTGTATGCTTACTTGACTTTGCTATATTTTGAATTATATTTATATAAGTATTGTATTTTTTATATTATGCAACATAAGTTTTTAACTTTTGCATTAAATAGTTAAATTGATTACTTATTGGCTAGTTTTATCGCATGGTACTTTTTGTGATGTAAACCACAACACAAATGAAATAAACTAAATCCACACAAAAAGGACTGAAACCAGAAGCCAGCAGGAATAAGTAGATGAATAGGTATATACAGTTACTCCAAAGCAAAGAAAATCCCTTGATGTCAGAGTCCACACTTCTTTACTGCAACACAGTAGTAACAAGCGCTTTAGTCTCTGATTTTATGTTATCTAAAGGTGTGCCTCAGTACAGGATTAATGTGTATGAACAGCTTTTTGAGCTTGTATTGAATAACAATTCTATTTTATTTGAGAACAGATTTTACCTTCAAATTGATGGTGTGGTCATGGGTTCACCATGTGGGGGGCTTATTTGCTAACAGTATCATGACTGAATGAGAGAAGAAATTCCTATATGCGTCCCAATTTTTTTCTTATTGTAAGCTATACATCCGATACCTGGATGATATTTTTATCATCTGGGATGGTTGCTTTGACCTAATATCTAATTTTTTATCTTATATCAATAGTTCCACCCCCTTTCTGAAGTTCACACATACTGTTGAAAGGAATGAAATTTCATACTTGGATGTGAAATTATTCAAAGACATGGGTTCCCGGTCCTTTACTGCAGAAATATTCAGAAAAGAGACCTATTCGAATAGTTTGTTACACTTCAGCAGTGCACATCCATTCAAGCAGAAAAAGCAGTCATTAAGGGACAGTTTGTGAGAGCAGCCCACATGGTGTCCCTTTTTGAATCTTAAATGAATGTGATGTTTTGAGGGACCTGTTTTTGAGGAGAGGTTATCCCCCCTTATTGGTCCATGAGGTAATGATTGAGGCTATTAACAAAAGGGAAAGGGGTCATTTCAAGGCTATCTTATCCCAAGTAGGGAAAGGGTCAAATAATGATACGTCGGAAATGGATATTGGAAATATAGGGCACCCTGTTATGGCATCATGTGCTAACATAGAGGGAGAGTTCAGCTTTAGGGCTGATAGAAATTTTAAGTTGGCATTTATTACAACATTTAGTGCAGATAGTAGATCAATTTCTAATAGTTTGCACAAGAATTGGGTGATTTTGTCTTCTTGTGACAAGGTCAGGAAATGTGTTAGTAATGCCCCAGTGGTGGTCTATAGGAAGGGTAGATGTTTGAAAAGCCTACTCGAGAACCCTAGAAGTGACCCTAGTGAAGGTCTCATGAAAAATGTGGGTTTTGTAACCAATGTGGTTTTATTATGGAGGGTTCATCAGCAACCATCAATGGGCAGACCTTCAATTTCAGGGACAAATGCACCTGTCAATCAGAGAAGGTTGTCTGTTGTGCTTTATGTGTACAATGCCCCTGCTTCTATGTAGGCAAAACTGAGAGGAAACTCAGGAATCGAATCTATGAGCATGTCAGGGACATTAGACTGAAGAATAAAGTGAATGCCTTAGCTAGGCATTGTATGGAATATGAGAGACATTTCTTTAAGTCTGTTGTTATTGATGTGTTGAAAAGGGATCCGAGGGGGGGGGGGGTCCATGGCCTCTGTGGTTAGAAAGGTTGGAAGCATTCTGGCAGCTTAGAATGAATGCAACTGTTTGGCCAGGATTAAATGTTATGTTTTCCCTGGCTTGTTTTTTGAAATTAAAGGTACTTGAAAGTTGAGTGCCTTTCAAGTGTATTCATTTTCTTCCTTTTATATGAATGTTTCCATCATGGAAGTTTTTTAATACTTTTTTAGTATGTATGTATTTATTCTTAGGGAAGTTTTGGTCTTTTATGTATATGTGTATATATTTATATGTGCATTTTACAACTTATTTATTTTGAACTTGCATTGAGACTTGGTTTTATTGATTAAAATATTTTTGGTTTAGGGAAGTTTTAAAAAAAGTCTTGTAGATTGAAGGAGAAGGAAATTAATTGTGTGATGATTTGTTACGGTGTTAATTGGGTCAGGATTATATATGGGGTGTTTCCTGTTTTCTTTTGTATCTTGATAAAGTCTCTGTACTGACAGAGACTAAAGTGCTTGTTACTATTGTGTTGCAATAAAGAAGTGTGGACTCTGACATCAAGGATTCTCTTTGTTTTGGAGTAACTGTATACCTATTCATCTACTTATTCCTGCTGGCTCCTAGTTTTAGTCCTTTTTGTGTTGATTTACTTTTTGTGATGTATTTAATGGGCTGTTTTAATTTGTTTAAATTATATTTCAGAACAAAAGCGGTTATCATTAAAGGATTTATTTTTCCTGTGTTTGGGAATCATTTTTGTTTTTTATTGGTTACATTGTGTTATTCCCTGTTGTGTTGGTTAGTCATATTTGTTTTTACTAGTAAATATATTTTTAATACTTTTTTGATATTTTGGATTTAAAATAGTTCCTTCACTTCATGTTTCAAAGTTGATGCAACATATGTAATTGTTGTTGGAGGAAGTATTTAACATCTAAAATGTAAGTTAGGTAAGCATTTAATTTCAATGCATGCCCGCGAAACACACATACACACTCATGCACAGAAAGACAGTCACACACATGCATAGACACAGAAACACTCGCATACATATACACAAATATATAAACAGAAACATGCAGATATAAACGAATCTGCCCAGCAATTACAGCAAATTTTCTTGACTGAATATGCATCAGATGTCTCACTGCGATCAACTGAATGGCAAAAAGTTCAAACAGTGCAAGTTATTGCAACCCCCCCCCCCATGCTGCTTAGCTGTCCCTCAATTTGCAGAGCATCTCTGATTTTTCCTCATATTCTAGATATGTGTCTTTATTTTCTGGTGAAATCCTAAGGATTTCAGTCATAAACGAAGCCAGACATTACTTTCTTTCATACTACTTATTGTTCAGATAGAATATGTGGATGAAAGGCCTCTTTCTCTACTTCCGCTCTGAATTCTTGAGGAAAGAAGTTGAGAGATATGTGTTTGCTCTCCCTCTTGCTTGTTCACTCACTCTGTCTGTCTGTCTGTCTGTCTCTCTCTCTCTCTCTCTCTCACAGACACAAACCTCCAATATTTTATATAGCATTTTCTGCCAAGAGAAAAAAAATCATCTTAGAACTGCTATATATAAAAACTGGCTGCATCAGTGCATCATTTTAAAATTACTTGACTACAGCTATAAAATAAAACATATAGGTAACTTAATATATTTTCTTTATTTCCACCTCAGTAAGTGAGTCCTTTTCATAGGTTCATAGATTAGTACTAAGCTAACTGGCCTTGTGAGCCATTTTAAGCCTAGCCAATTATCCCTTGTGAGACTCAAACCCTGCACCTTGTGTTTGTAAGGCAAACACCTTAACCATTAGTCCATCTTCCCAACCCCTTTTTAAGACACTATTAGCAAAGATGCATTTAACAAGGGGGAATTTAAACTGCAAGTCCTTAACTGATCTTGCAGTTACTTTTTTTTTTACTTTTTTAATGTTTTCTTATTTTATCTGTTTTTTTATTTACCTTTTTAAAACTTTATACTTGCTAAACAGCAACGCCACATTTAGTGAGCTTAAAACAAATAGCAAACATTTGCTTTTTTTTTAGTTTCTGCTTCACAACAGCTAAATATACTGCTGTGAGGCAGGTGGAGGACTTTTTTCACTGTGCGATGTCTGTACAGACAACAACGGGATTCTATTATTAAATGCTCAACTTCTCTGTCCTTTTTTTCCCTATTTATTGTCCCTGCTATGAATAAACAACAATGTAGCATTTACAATATTTTAAATTGACTGTTTCTCCCAATAGAACAGTACCTTACTTTACTGTGGTGGTTTCACTTTCAAAAAAAACTTTTATCCCACCCTGGAAAAGTCTACAATTCATTGATATAATCAAGGCCACTGAATACAGGTAGTTTTCTGGCCAGTTCCCTCCCCAAACTGACATCACCATGACCATCCTAAAAACCCACCCATGCTGTGATGTCACATCTTCCTAGTCCTTCCCCTACCCATACAAAAAGTAAAGGCTAGAACAAGGAAACAGTACATGAGTCAAGTCTCCTGCTGTGAGCTGTCAATCACCACAGGTAACAGCTCAAATTACCCTTAGCACTTTGACAGCTAGGAAATTTAGGTGTGATGGGGGATGGGAGATGAGTCAAAGTAGTAAAATTCAGGCTTCACAAAAAAAACTGCAGTTTAGCCATTCTAAAAAGAAGCAGCAGTAAAAAGCACTCTGAAATTCTGTTCTGTGGCATTTTCACTGTTTGTGCTTTAAGTAGTCATTGAACGGCATGAAATGTTACTTAAAACGAACTGACTGAAAGACAGCAATGTATGCATGTAAAATCAATGCAGTGACAGGAGCTTTAGGAAGAAAGAGACGTGTGATGTAACTTTTTATAGACAAGCACTGCATTGTGGGATACCTAGAGGCAGACTAAACAATCAAAATTACTTCAAAATGCCAGAACCCATGTGATCAGACTCAGAAATTATGTATAAAAATATTTAAAAACATGTAAATAGTCCCAGAGTGGTTTTAAGATGTAGAAAACACCAAACCATGATGAAGTAAACATGTTTTTTGAGTCTTTGGGTGCAGTTCTCCTTTAATTCACTGCTGTAGAACATTTGCTCTCAAATGGGAAACAATGTACAATTTACCGATTATCTAAAACACTAAATAAAACTTACTACCTTGATGGCTGCACTATGGTGATGCGTGCATTACCAACAAACAACTTATGATCAAATAACATTATGTTAACAAGAAAAGGAAGAGAAGAAAACAATGAAAATGTAATTGTTAGAAAAATATGTATTAATATGTGTTGCATTAGTGCCTTTTTAGAAGCCCAAAAGGGTTAATACATTTATTCTGCTTTATACTGAACAAATCCATATTAATGGCAAATGCTTTCTGACCTTGTATTTTGTCAGCACAGCTAAAAATCTTGTTTATGTCTTAGGAAATTAACTGAGAAGCAGATGATTTTCTGCTTAGTTAGGAAAATAATGAATAGAACAATACTGCTTTCTATAATGTTATTAAACTTAGACAATTAGCCCTGTCTGTGTTATGAGAACATAACCAGCTGCAGGAAGGATAGATAAAGTGGAACAAAGACTGTTTGAAGAATATGAACTATAATCTGTGATTGCTTTGTGCTCGAATGAGTAGAGTACCTTGAAATGTAACACAGTACTGTAGAAATAATTGCAACTAGCTGCCGGTCTCCAAGGCCATGTTATTTTTCCAAAGTTTTCTCATGAATCTAGAAGTGTTATGTCATATCAGCAGAAAATCATGAGGAACATCTGCTGTGAAAAACAATATTGTAAACTTGTGATTAACTACGTCAGCTTCAGTAGGCAATGTCTTGTAAGAATAGTATAAGAATGGCTTCACTTCCTGATTTTAGTTAGACAAACTCTGTATTTTCGCATGCATGTTTTTGTCTCCTTGCTGCAAAAATTAAAGTGCCTTAACCTGAACCTTATGTGTATTGGTCTTTAAAGTTTTTTCCTTTGACAGATTGGTCCTTCGGACCGGAAACCTCCACTTTGACCAGATCAGACAGGCCAGGTGGCTTGAAACCGTACGGAGAAGAAACCACATCAGTTCTTCTTATTTGAAAAGACCTCCGACTCAATTGTCATCCAAAAGAGGCCAGCCACTGTTCTGATCTGCGACTGAAGGGCGGGTTTACCTCAAACCAGACGATCAATCACGGAGGCAAAGGTAAGGTGAGATTTACCTTTTTCTGTTTTAGATCAGGGACTTGATTTTCATTGTCTGTCAGGGGATTTGTTTTGTACAAGTCAGGGACAGGAAGATTACAGTCTTGTCATAGATCAGGGAAACAGAATAGGTAAGGCAGTTATTCTAGATAGACTGTGAAAAAGAGAAATTGTGGTACCACGTAAAAATAAGAAGGGTTACATAACATTTCAAAGGTTAGAATAAAATGGGAAATAAGTGCACGAAAAGATCCCAAAATCCGCCGTTAACTGAAGATGCAAAATTTATGCAATTATAATGTGCTGATAATGTTAAATACTACTCAAAATGGGTTAATAAGTATGAATTTGATGGTAAATTAGAAAAATCCTCACTTGTTAAACTTGTCAAACAGCTTAAAACTGATTCCAGAGGTCAGGAAAAAAGCAACGTCAATTAGGGATTCCTCAGGCACACAGGTGGATTGAGGAAGCAAACTGTAGGGAACAAAAGAGTAATAATTCAAAAGCAATGTTTTTAGATAAAGAGGACAATAACTTAGTAATAGCATCGGCCCCTCCACCCCCTCCGCTTCCCTTACCAGAATATGAAGCGAGCGGACAAGCTGGTCCACCCCCACAATATCCTGCTATCCCTGCAAAAGCAACACCGTTTGTTAGAGATCCCGTCGAGACCAGGTCTCGAACATGGGCAGGAAACTCAAAAGGGGACATTGAGTTATATCAAATGGGTAGAAGTTCACGATATATGAGTGAAGAAGAAATATGCCCACTTATAGAAGTACCTAATCCTCAGGCAGGACAAGAAGGACAGGACCCAACTCTCTTAGTTTACAGACCGTGGACACTGGAAGATATCCGGAAAGCCACTGAGGGAATTCCCCATCCAAAAGTTAATTTTAGAAAATTTTTAGAAGACCTACAAGGCATGAGGTTAAGTTATAACTTAAACGGAGAGGAAGTAGAAAAATTAGTCAGACAAATTGTGGGACCAGATTGGCACATGATCAGTGGCAACTGGAATCCCCGTGATGCAGAACACAAACCCCTCCCACATAGTAGCGCAGAACTAGACAACAGAGTGAAAGGTCTTACAGACCGAATCTCTGAGAAATGGTACCCCAGGGCAGATTGGACTTGCATTAATCAATGCATCCAACAAGAAGGTGAAACTGTTGACAGATATTATGCTAGATTATTAGAGTTTTAATAACCATTGTGGAATGCAGGTACCTGAAGATCAAACACATGATTCCCCGTATGAGCAGCAGTTGAAGAATGCATTTTTAAAAGGCAGTATTTTGCCTATAAGCAGCTTTATTACAAAGCACATGGTAGATCATCGTACAAGTAGACTACAGTCACTACTTGAATATGCTAGACATGCCGAAAGGCATTTTAACAGTAAAAAGAAAAAGAAAGCCCAAGTATTCTCTGTAGAAGATGGAGCAGAAGTTTATGTAGTACAGTCCGGGAAAAAGGGCAAGAAAAATGCCCAGGGAAACAAACAATCTGATCAACGATCAGAGGACTTTGAAGGGCAAAAGAAAAGGGGGGAGTGCTTTAAATGCGGTAAGAAGGGACGCCTGGCAAGGGATTGCAAGAAAAACAATAAGGCAACTATGGAAGATAATGAGGGCGAGGACTGACTATATGATAGCCAGGAATCACTGGAAGAAAATAGCCAAGAAAGGACAAATGAGAATGTGATAGAGGGAGTAGAGGATGTGACAGAAGAAACAGAGGAAGTACATGAAGTCATGGATAATGAAGAAAATGAAATTTTAGACTTAGCTTTATTGAGCTTGGAGCTCTATTTAGCAGACACAAAACCAGAAGTTACACTCCTGGTAGAAGGGAGGGAAGTCACATTTTTGTGTGACTCAGGGGCATCACGGACCCTGGTACATCCCTCCAAACTACCAGAGAATTCAGAGTCACTGGATTACATATTAGTGAAAGCAGCTAATGGGCAGCTGTATCAGGAGCCCCTCTCCCATAACATTGCGATAACTGATCCTGTTTCAGGATTAACCCAGAAAAGCAAAATTGTCGTTTCTGCAAAATGCCCAGTAAACCTCTTGGGCCAAGACCTTATGCAACTATTTGGCATAGCAGTAGTTCCAGCTATGCAGGGTATGGAAGCACAGCAACAAATTGATACTTTTGCAGTGCGATCGGAGGGTGAAACATTTTATTGGTACAGCCAAGACTTGGTTACGACTGGTCCAGGGGCAGTAAGTGAACAGCTGATGAATGTAGCCATCAGCAAGTTCCCCTCCCTTGACAGTGATAACATTTTTTGCACTGTACTCTGTATTATTGTAGCACATCAGGACCTGATAAGGAATATGAACAAGAGTTGTTTAGAAACCGTGCAAACAGGTTAGTATTACATAATCTGTACTGGGACATAAAAGGGAACAGTGTAGTTAGCTGTTCATTACCCCAGGAGTTCTTTGCACTTTATAAATTTAATCGACTACCACATGTAAGCTTAACCAAGGACAAAAATGTAAAATGGGCAGACCTAGGAGAAAAAGTCACGAGGTGGGAAAAACAGACAGAGTTAGAACTGTCAGAACAGGGAGTACAAAAGCAGAAGTTAAATTGGATAACACAGACACACCCAGCTGTACACTTGCAGTCTAGTGAGGACAGCTGATTAGCACTCTTACTAGAAGAGGAAGAAGATGCCTTACAAAGCATACCAGAAACTCTCTAGTCAACAGGCAAATCAGATGTAGGACTGATTCGTACAGCAGGACCAGTTACTATCATGCCAAAGTCAGAGTTTAGACCACAAAAGAGACAGTATCCCTTGAGAAAAGATGCAGAGGTAGGAATCAAACCTATTATATCAGCTTTACTTAAGGAATCACCTGATTCACCATGTAACACACCCTTATTTCCTGTTAGAAAGGCAAATGGAGAATGGCGTATGGTCCAAGATTTACAAGCTGTAAATGACGCAGTAATACCACGGGCACCTACGGTGCCAGATCCACACACCCTGTTGAATGATTTGAAACCTCAACAGAAATATTTTTCTGTGGTAGATATCAGCAATGCGTTCTTTTCGATACCAATACACCCTGACAGCCAGTATTGGTTTGTATTCACATTTCAGGGGAAAAGGTATACATACACGTGACTACCACATGGATATTGTGAAAGCCCAACAATATTTTCACAAGAAATGGCAAGCAACTTGGTGGGATTTACCCCACCGAGAGGCAGTCAGATTTTACTTTATGTTGATGACATCCTGCTGGCAGCCCCCACCCAGCAAGATTGTAAGGAAGATACTGTAGCATTGTTACAATTTTTAGCTATTCAGGGACATAAAGTAAATAAAAACAAATTACAGCTTTGGAAAAAGCAAGTTAGATACCTAGGATATGTAATATCCAAAGAGGGCAGAACATTAGATGAGGACAGAAAAGTAGCGATTTTACACGCACCGAAACCCACTACCAAGAAGGAAATGATGTCCTTCCTGGGTACGACCAATTTTTGTCGGAGCTGGATTCCAAACTATGCTTTAGAATCTGCACCGCTGACCAACTTGATATACAAGAAGCCTATGGCAGCACAGGATTTATTACAATGGACACCAGAAGCAGAATCTGCTTTCTGCAAATTGAAACAGTTGATAGCATCCTCATTAGTTTTAGGATTACCAAACTATCATAAACGTTTTTTCCAAACAGTGGATTGTAAGCAAGGTTATATGACATCAGTGTTAACACAGCAGCATGGGGACAAGCAACGCCTCATTGCTTACTATTCATCACAACTGGACCCAGTGGCACTGTCTTTACCCCACTGTGTACAAGCAGTAGTCACAGCTGCAATGGCATTGCAGGCTTCAGCCTCAGTACTGTTGTTCCACCCTCTCACATTGAGAGTGCCTCATGCAGTTGCAATTATTTTACTGCAAGAAAAAGTAGCATATCTTTCTCCTGCTAGGCATCTTTCCTGTATGACTATATCGTTGAGCCAACCTCATATGACAATTGAACGATGTACAACTTTGAATCCGTCTACCTTGCTTCCAACTTCTGCAGATGGCACACCGCACAGCTGCCTGCAGGAGATTGAGCAAAAGACACTGCCTAGAAAAGATCTTACGGATGTTCCCTTGGATGATGCCGAGGTGACATATTACGTGGACGGCTCATGCAAAAGGGGTCCCACAGGACAGAACCTAGTAGGATATGCAGTAGTCTCTGATACTGAGATTGTAGAAGCAAAATCTTTACCACACAATTTATCTGCACAAGTAGCAGAGCTGATTGCCTTAACACGGGCAGTTACCTTAGCAAAGGGTAAATGTGTGAACATTTTTACTGATAGCCAGTATGCTTTCTGTACTGTACATGTTTTTGCGCAACAGTGGAAACATCAAGGAATGATAACATCTACTGGCAAATCAATCAATCATGCGCAGTTTATTTTAGAGCTTTTAGATTCTATTCAGTTACCTCAGAAAGTAGCTATTTGTAAATGCATAGCTCATACCAAGCAACAGGATAGAATTTCAAAAGGTAACACAAGGGCTGATATAGCTGCAAAGCAGGCAGCTTCAGAAGCATTTCTTTTGAATGAGGATTTGCAACCTTCTGAGATTTTAGACTTAGAAATGTTAAAAACAATGCAGACACTTACTACGCAAGTTGAGAAACAAAGATGGATAAAACGAGGAGCAATTCTCAAGGAAGGGCTGTACATCTCCAAAGAGGGAAAACCGATATTGCCATCTAACTTGTTTAGATATGCAGCTTTGTTGAGCCATGGGCAATGCCATGTCTCAACAGGGGGATGGTACAGTTAGTGAACTGGGTGTTCACAACATATGGATTTATAAACTACAGTAAAAGTTTTTGCTTGTCATGTCATGTTTGTAATAAACATCATGCACAAGGGGCGTTAAAGCCCAAGCAGGGGAGTTTTCCTGCACCACCGTATCCATTCCATACTATCTGTATGGATTTCATAGAACTGAACAAATGCAAAAATAAGAAGTATTGTCTTGTCATTGTAGATATGTTTTCCAAATGGGTGGAATCTTTTCCGACCAAAAATCCAGATGCAGCTACTGTTGCGAAAACCCTTGTTAAAGAAATTATTCCTAGATTTGGCATACCGGAAAAGATCTATGGCACACATTTTGTGAACCAAACCATACAACAACTGAGCAAGTTTTTCGGAATTTCTTTGAAAAATCATTGTGCGTATCATCTACAATCTGCAGGGTTGGTAGAGTGGTACAATGGGAAGTTAAAAAATAAATTAAGGAAGCTCATTGAGCAAACACATAGAAATTGGGTGTATTGTCTGCCCCTGGCACTATTGAGCATGAGAACTGTTCCAAATGCAAAGGGATTGACTCCTTTTGAGAAGTTATTTGGGAGGGCATATTATATACCTCAGTGGAAAGGTCACATGCCTGCAGATCAGGAAGCCGACTGTATACTCACTGAGTATATGAAAAGAATGTTGAATTCTAAACACCTTTTGCAGTTTAATTCTGTTTCAGATAAGGAACAACCAGACCATCGGAAGCAGCAGTAGTCCCAGGCACGTGGGTCTGGGTGAAAGTCATCAAGAGAAAAAACTGGACGACACCGAAGTGGTAAGGGCCATACCAAGTGCTACTGTCAACACCCACTGCAGTCAAGATCGCAGAGCAAGCGTCCTGGATTCACCTGACGCACTGTAAACTGGTTAAAAACTTTGAGCTAGATAAAAATCTTGTTACTGTTACACCACAAGAGTAAAAATGACAAAATCCAGAGCATACAGGAATGCAGAACAACCACAGAAATATTTCATGATCATCCTGTTAACTATACTGGTGACATTGATCTTTTTGTTGTGGCCTTTCCTTTTTCCAGCCACACAAGCTAAACTGAATAAACGTGATGCATCACTCATAGACTGGCATCCAAACTTTAACACTTACCAAGCGATCAAACATGTATATGCTGAGACTTTTAATGTTTCAAATTGTTGGGTTTGTACAGCTATACCAACACCGTACGGGGGATTATTAATGACTGAAATCCCCCTAGGGGTCAATGAGACCTGGGAAAACTTGGTTTATGATACTACGACTGTTAAATCACAAGATAAAATAGCATTGCACCTGCCTGTTACACAAAAGGGAATTGTGTGTTTTTATAAAAATTATACTGTCTAGGTGGGTTAGAGTAATTGCAATATGACTGTTCCTTACAAATGTTACACCAAAGCTAATAATGCAGGTTCTATTTGTGATACAGACTATGACTCGTTTCTTAAATCAATGCACAGAACAATTAATGAAGTACAACATAATCCTGTTCTTTTTAAGCAACTGTCTATAATAAACAAGAAAATGTTTCATGCAGGGCAAGCATATGTTAATAGTAAAGTTACTACTAAGGTGGAAGATTGTTATTCTGTATGTGGCAAAAAGGCCTATAAATGGTTACCTGAGAATTGGTCAGGCAGTTGTTTTTTGGGTTACCTGGTTCCGGCCATACGACACACTGCAGTTCTACCTCGAGGTAAAATTCAAAATGCATGAGAGGTCACCAAGAAACCTGTCAGGAAACCTGAGAATCCAGTGGGACAGATCGAGGCAGGCTGGAGAAACCATCATTCCATGGGCGATAAACTAACACATATGGACTTAAGTGACACTGTCATATCGTGGACAGGCATATTACCAGCATATGGAGCAGTTAAATCGATTTGGGAGCTGAGAAAACTGTCTAAACTCCTCGAAGTAATGAGCAATGCAACTTTTTCTGCTCTTGAATTAGTGACTGATGAACGAATGCCATGAGAACTGTGGTGCTTCAAAACCGCATGGCTCTTGAATTCACCCTAGCGGCGAGAGGTGGTACGTGTGCTTTAATCCAAGAAGAATGCTGTTCGTATATTCCTGACAACCAGCATGAGATAGACAACCATCTTGAGGTGATTCAGCAAGTGTCAACCATGACCAAACCAGGCCCAAACCCACTGACAGACTTTTTCCAGAAATGGTTTGGGGGGTGGGGTTCCATCCTAATGAACATCTAGATTGCTATTTGTGTAGGAATGCTCCTGTTGGGAGTATGTGTTTGTTGTGGCATCCCCTGCATGAAAAGATTGATCAAAGATTTTATAGATTTGTCGGTTTCTGAAACCTTATATCAAGATACTGGGCTTGATGAACTATTAAAGACTGAGATGCTTTCATAAGTTAAACTGAATGACTTTCTTAACTGCAAATCCAAAATGGAAGAGGTTAGGAAAAGAAACAAATCGTTTATGCTTTTGAAAGTAGAATAAAAGTATTAATAGGGGGCAGTGGTGGCTGGTGACTTCAAATCAAAGGGGGGCTGCAGGAGACAGCTAAATGGGTGGGGTTAATGGGAAGGGGTGTGACCAACTAGAAAGGGGAGGAGCTATGCTCAAACCACAAAAACTAACTTTAAATACGCTGCCCTGTGTGCCAAACCATCATTATGAGAGTCCAATCAAGACAAAAATAAGTGTAGAAGAATAAAAATATTTCAATGCATTGGCTGCATGACAGCTTACTTAATATCTAGATGGAAAAAAAAGGTATGAGGCATGAAAAAATAAATTACTTTTTAAATACATTACTGGAATGCCAGTCAAAATCAAGTATAAGAAAAACAAGCAGCACTCAACTCAAACCACGTCTCCTTGCACTGCAGTTCTAATTATAATTTATATTCAGCTTTATTAAAGTACCAAGTAACATGCTGAAAATAAAAATCTCTGTGATGCCCCCACTTGTAAAAATGTTTCTTATCCAAAAAAGACCTGCTGCCTGACAACTATCTACTTGGGGAAAACATGATCAAAGTAAAAAATGAAAAGCAAACAAGAAACAAGCTCAAGATACATTGCTTAAAGGATTCCTGCACAGGTTATGGACCACACATGATTGGCATTCTGTTTAGTTTATGGGTAAAGCCTGTAGAGATGACTGGAAGTCTCCAACAAGTGTAATGAGCTTTTTAAAATAATGTAATTCTGTCCTTCAATACCCAAGTCTCATACATTATCTAGTTAAGTATTATCTGCATGGCAACAACAGAAAGGCTTTCAATGTTGGCAATTCTTTAACAGTATGCTTATTAAAGCTTACTTGCATCTTACGATCTCAGACAAGCTTACCTTATGGCCATTAAAGCATTACTACTTAAACACGGAGCAACAGGCACTTTCTGAGTAATAAGCATAAATCAACATTACAACAATATGACAGAAATCAGACCATTCTGCAAAATCAAGGACAGATGAAAAGCCACTGTAGTACTTGTGTTTACCTTAGATGGGAGGACACTCTGCACATTTACACTGCATAACTACTCCTTGCCTTGCTTAGACACATCCAGAGTCACTACATGGGGGAGTGGGGTGCAACAAGTATGTACATTTGAAATGTCTCTGGCTGACTGTGATGGCCCTGACACATTTGTCATACCTCTCAACCTCAGAGCAAGAAATCTGGACAAAGCCATACATAGAAGTGGGACAAAGGCCCAAAAATAAGGACAATTTTTAAATATTGCTCTTATAAACTTAGAAAGATAATAGAATAGGTCTTGCATTAGTATGAATTTTCTGAAGGGTATGAAATCTGAAACTCAATTGTCTGTCATTATTTTCTAACTTCAGTCTTTAAATGATTTGTCACTAATTTGCCAAAAAAACCCACAATTTTATGAAAAATGGACCAAAGATGTGATGCAAAAATATAAAATAGCCACACAATACAGCTGGGAACCTGTTAAAGAAGGGACACTTTAATATTAATACTGCTAACTTGAGCAGCTGACAAAATAAAAGAATCTACATGCATTTCTGAAATAAAAGTGATCTATAACTTTGATTATTACAGTTATTTCTTAATTGTAAACCCTCCATGTTTTCTTCCAAAATTGCTATTTTGCGGAGGGATTATTAGGGGGAAGAGCAACATTTTGAGCCAAAATTGGGGACAGTTGAGAGGTTGGCTATGCCTAATTCTATAAAGCAATTTATTTGCATGTACCTCTCAACCTGTTAATGCAATAAATCTGGACAAGGCCAAATATATTGGGGGAACATATAAACAGTACTAAAAATTGCTCTTGTATAAACTGAGACAGTTGATAGAATAACAGGTCTTACTTTAGAGTGCATTTTTGTGAAGGCTATGAAATCTGAAACTCAGTGTATCATTATTTAGTGACTTAATTCCTAAATGATTTGCCAGAAAACCACACATTTAATGAGGAACAAACCAAAAATAAGAAGCAAAAATCTATTCATTATTTGAAAATCTGGACAGTTGGGAGGTATAGTTCAGCTGGGCCTGTCTGAGTTTTCCGCCCTTCCCCCTCACAAAAATCATGGTCGAATGGAGCCTCTGCAGCCATTCCACTGATCCATTACTTGGCTATTTCACTCCATTTACCATAAACACTAATGTGCATACTGCTTTACTTCTATGATGATTTGGACTTCATTTGAAAGTTTTATTTTGCATTTTACAGCACAAACACTAAGACATCTGCTAAACAAAGCAATGCAGTCTCGCAATGAAAACAGACTTAGCATTAAAAGTTCTCTGCTCTTGAAGCTCACATTCATTGAAACAGCATTGAAACCCACATTCAAAGAAAATACATTTTGCCAGTGGCAGATAAAGATTAATTTTGGTCTGTTTTCAAATCATAGGCCCCTTGCATATAAAACATACATGAGCTCTTTGATACACCTTCCTGATTGTACTAAATTATATTCCTTGTGCAATACAGTACAGTTGTTAGAGGGCGTTTTAAATTTGTTTTGAACATTTTTCCAGTAAGCAATGAAACAAAATGCATGCACCCATAATGACAAAACTGCCCAGTTCAGAACATTTTACATCATAAAAGTCTACTCAAACTTCTACAGTCCACCGTTATCAGTAAATATGCACAATTCTACAGTCCACCATTATCAGTAAATACGCACAATTCTACAGTCCACCATTATCACTAAATATGCACAATTCTACAGTCCATTTTCAGTAAATATGCACAATTCTAAAGTCCATTATCAGTAAATATGCACAATCTCTGAAGAAGTAAAAGTCATCTAAATAATTCCACATTAAAGAAATCTGTAACTAATGAAGAGGTTGCTGCTAGCAAACACCTTTATATTTCATGGTGTCATCGAAAAATAAAGTGTCTTTTGCCTCTGAGGAATAAATTGCCTATATTACATTAAAAAATGATAAGCTAGTAATATTGCAAGAGGAAATGGATGGCAAACTGATAACAGGCTCATAGTTAGTATCTTCACCAAGAGGACATTCTCAGTACGGCAGCATCCACCCCTTGTGGGAGTAGAACCCACAGCCTTCTGCATCAAAAACAAGTACACAACCTGTTGTGCTATTAACAATGCAAGCATACTCAGCATAAGCAGCACTAAACTTCTCTTCCCCTACAGCTCTCAGCTCCTTGTAAAATCTATTCAATATTCAACTGCATTTCAACTTCGCAGCACAAGAAATCTGGAAAAAGCCAAAATTTATTGGGGGGGGGGTCAAAAGCCCAAAAAACAGGGACACATTAAACACTGCTTGTATAATCTTGGAGAGTTGCTAGAATAAAATGCTGTGTTACCACCATATATTTTACTGCCAACGTCCCTGTGCAAAACAGTCAGAGCAACATACCACTACGCCAAATCAGCTGCTTTGTGAAAGAGAGGAAGACTGAAACTCAAATGGCTATCATTTAGTGAATTCAGTTCTCACCATAGCTGTCAACCTCTTAGTACAAAACACCTGGACAAACCCAGTAATGAGGGAATACAGCCCTCAAACATATTCAGTGAATTCAGTTATTGCCATAGCTGTCAACCTTAGTACAAAAACCTGGACAAAGCCAATAATGGGGGAATACAGTCCCAAAAATAGGGACAAATTTCAAATATTCATCTTATAAACCTAGAAAATTGCTAGAAGAAAAGGTTGCTAGAATAAAAGGTTGTGTTACTATAATTTTTCTGAAGAATATGAAGTCTGAAATTCAAATGCCTGTCAATTTTACTTCTGATGGAGAGGCCCAGGGAGAAATACTGCAGACACATGTCTTTGTAAAATAGCAGGACACCAGAGCAAATCCAAACAAACACAGGGAGGAGATGCAGACTCCACACAGAAGGCACCCCAGCCAAGAATCAAACCAGAAAACATATACATGTGAGGCAACAATGCTACCACTGCACCATCAAATATGTAAGGAATGAAACATTCAGAAATCTGAAGTCTAAAATTCAAATGCCTGTCAATTTTATTTAACATTTGTTAACCAGGACAGTCTGACTTGGAACAAAACAACAATTTTCAGCAGAGGCGCAAGAATAAATAATGCAGACATGTCTTTGTAACATGGGAGGACACAAAACCAAATCCACACAAACACAGGGGAAAAGATGCAGACCCCATACAGAAGGCACCCCAGCCAAGATTCAAACCTGAGAATCTGCAGCTGTGAGGCAACAATGCTACCACTGTGCCATCAAATATCAACCATTTAAGCATTTAGAAACCACAGATATTATGAGGAACAGAACAAATAAAATATGAGGCAAATATCTGCAATTTTTTTTGCAAATGGTGATGGGTAGGGAATTCAGGCCCTTAACACTTGCATACAAGGTACAGGGTTAAAGCCTGAGGTATTCCCTACCACCACACCATGAGTCTGCTCTAAATAAATGCACACCATATACCCCGTACCTGTCCCTGTGTTATCAGAATGTCCTCAGTGCCTCCTACTTCTTCCCTTCTAAATCATGAATGCTTTCAGTCAGTATTAATGCCAGACATTAGAGTTTCACAGTTCATATCCTTACGTACATCCGTGGTAGTTCAAAAATTGTTAGACTAGCAACTATCGCAGTTTGCAGGATGTGTAATTTAAAGCTATCACTGATTCTGTCCTGTTTTGTGTTAGAAAGTTGAGATGCTTGCCTAATGCCCCCTGTTCTTCCCCCTCATACATCAATAAATATTACAGGCATTGAATAATGCTCATTATCCACCATATATGTTAAAATGCTATACTAAATTATCAGTTAATGCAGTGGGTTAGTGCTGAGTTTTAATGCTGCAAGAGAGCAGAGTTTAAATCCTTTTACGACCCCTTTTGTAGTTGCCTTTTAATGATTTTGTTAACCCTGTTTTTTTTTTCTGGTATCTTTGTTGTCTAGTGGAGGTGCAGAGGTCTACTATATGGTAGATGAGTACAGTGTTGGAATCACTATTAGTTTCTTTAAGGCACTGTACTTAATGGTATCCATAGTTTCTAGTGGTTCCCTACCACATTGTTTTTTTTCTAAATTATGTGTCTTTAGGGTATAAAAAACAGAGTATCCCTGGTGTCTGGTGTTCCCCCTCCTAATCCCCATTTTGTTTAAGTGCCATTAAGACACACAGCGATGAATAATCCTCGGCGTCTAGTGTGTGTAATATTTCATAATTTTCTGTAACAGTTCGAATGCAATTGTATATAAATAATTGTTGTTGTTTCTTATTTTGTATAAAAATATTTTTTGCTGTTTCATTATTTCTTATTTGTTAAGAGGATAAAGTCACACTGTACAAGTGTCTCTTTACAAGGAATTGAAAAGGCTACTGATATGACAGATTCCTCATTGCATACATTCCTATTTATGCAACACTACCTGCCTCAAGTAGCTTTTAAAATTAAAAACATTTGCCTACTTACTGTGGAAACCGGTGCTTTTACCTAGTACTCCTAAATACACCCTAGAATGTTGCCCCTTCAGTGCTTGCTCCCCAAAGTCTGGAATTTTGTTTAAGTTACTAGCAGAAGTTCCCTTCATTTAGTGTTTTAAAGTCTAGTTTAAGAGAATACTATTTGACAGAAGCTATTTGAAGCTGTTAGAGACTGTGTCTGCTCCTTTAGTATTTATGACAACTATATTAGAGCTCCAAATAACTGTACTGACATATCTGTCAGACTGACAGATAATGATCGGTCCTGCAGGTACAGTTTTAATTCTGTATTTGTTTAAATGGTATAAGATGTTTGTTCACTCCTTGCAGTGTAGCATTGCTTGTACATTTTAAATCTGCTTTACCATATTTCTAATTGTGACAGGTTCAGCTAATCTAAGCATATTTATCTGAAAACAACAAACAAACACAAAGAAAAACAAACAAGTACCTGAAGCCAAAATGACTACTGACAAAGATATTTTGATATCCATGTTTGAGTAAGGTCCTCCTGTTTGTTATTGTATCTGGTAAAATCAAAGCATTCAACAAATCCATCAGAACAAAATCTACAGAGTCTTGATACCCCCCCCCCCCCCACACACACACACACACACACACACACGCACACACATACACACATATCATTGTCTTGTCTTATAAAAAGGAAGCTGGCTGCTCGTGAAATAGAAGCTTCCAACACCAGTCAAAATTCTCACTTAAGGATCACTTTATCAATACCCTTACTGCCTACTTTCCAACAAACTCAGATCAGTCCTATCTCACTACATGTTTTGATTACAGAATACCGTTGACCCTGATTTCACAATTTTTGCCTCATAGATTTTATAACAATCTCACTCTTAGGAATTTATTAAAAAAAAAAAATCCCCAAGTTGGAGTAAGAACCACTCTTTTATACTGTATGCATTCTAAATCTAAAGGTTCCACAGCTGTCAGAACAAAGCATTTGAACCAATACAGTGTCCATCTTAAATGGCTATTGAGGACACACATATACAAACAAGCAGTTGATTCTTTTTTTGATAGAAGCAAATGTGTTTTAAAGCTAGCTGATCAGCACAGTAGTCTTGCATCGGTGAATGAAAGCTTTGTCACTAAAATATATTGCTTGACATGATCTTAAACTGCTTAATGATAGCTTTGTCAACAGCAGCATTCTGAATATGTGTTTAAACTGCTTAATAATGTATCAGCAGACATATTTGCAATCCATTATTGCATTGAACCTGATGTGCTATGTAACAAAACTGTAGCATTATAAATGCAAAATGAGGAAGTGCTTCTCCTATGAGTGGATGAATTATAACTTGCCAAAGATCGAAATCCCTGAACTGCATTACCTGAAATAACAGCCAGAACTATATATATATATATATATATATATATATATATATATATATATATATATATATATATATATATATATATATATATATATATATATACATATATATATATATATATATATATATATATATACACACACACACACGCACACACCTTCTGAAGCCAGCGACCGTCCGACCATGTCTACACCTACCTTCTGAAGACAGCGACCGCCCGACCATGTCTGCACCTACCTTCTGAAGCTAGTGATGACCGACCTGCAGGGAAGCCACATAATCCAACAGAACCGATCGCTCTACATGACGCCCGCGCAGCGAAATCCCCGCGAGAGAGCTCTCAGCTCATTCCTCATTGGCTCTGACTGCAATGGAAGCAGTCTGGAGCTCCTCTGTTCTGTGCAGTCATTGACCACACAGATTTCTGGGTACCCTACAGCACAGGTTGCTGGGTACCTGTTTTTCTGCATTCGGACTGCCGATAAAGGCAGTCTGAATAGATTTTCTGTTTCACAGACTGTTTTTCCTTTTTTTTTTTCTATGTGGGAGGGCTGCAGACCGGCAGTCCGATAGGACGAGCCACCCCTGATAGGGGGGAAATGTTAGAAAAATATGTATTAATATGTGTGCATTAGTGCCTTTTTAGAACCCCAAAAAGGGTTAATACATTTATTCTGCTTTATACTGAACAAATCCATATTAATGGCAAATGCTTTCTGACCTTGTATTTTGTCAGCGCAGCTAAAATCTTGTTTATGTCTTAGGAAATTAACTGAGAAGCAGATGATTTTCTGCTTAGTTAGGAAAATAATGAATAGAACAATACTGCTTTCTATAATGTTATTAAACTTAGACAATTAGCCCTGTCTGTGTTATGAGAACATAACCAGCTGCAGGAAGGATAGATAAAGTGGAACAAAGACTGCTTGAAGAATATGAACTATAATCTGTGATTGCTTTGTGTTCGAATGAGTAGAGTACCTTGAAATGTAACACAGCACTGCAGAAATAATTGCAACTAGCTCCAAGGCCATGTTATTTTTCCAAAGTTTTCTCATGAATCTAGAAGTGTTATGTCGTATCAGCAGAAAATCATGAGCAACATCTGCTGTGAAAAACAATATTGTAAACTTGTGATTAACTACATCAGCTTCAGTAGGCAATGTCTTGTAAGAATAGTATAAGAATGGCTTCACTTCCTGATTTTAGTTAGACAAACTCTGTATTTTTGCATGCATGTTTTTGTCTCCTTGCTGCAAGAATTAAAGTGCCTTAACCTGAACCTTACATGTATTGGTCTTTGAAGTTTTTTCCTTTGACAGTAATACATAGCCATCAGTAACTAAAATATTTGTTACAAGGAAGTCTGGGAGATAGTTAAGAGTCTGGCATCATCTTAATGGCCAAACTTACTTATGACTTTCAGCTTTTCCCGGTTAGGGGTCGCCACAGCGGAACTCCAGTCCACTAATGATTGGCAGTTGATTTTTACGTACCGAGTTGCCAGCCCCGACGCACAACCTTCAACGAAGGTACGCCCATTCACGCATGTCTCCATGCAGAAGATGCTCTAACTGAGAGTCGAACCAGACAGTGTCTTATTGTGAGGCGACAACGCTCAATGGCCAAATGATTGAACTAATATTTATTTATTTTCTTTGCTGTATTAGTGGCTTGCCATTTCATTGTTTTATATTCAGTGTAATGCTGTCAGTGACAATACGTGGACATGTTGTTTCATAACTTTCTCATGTTTCTGTGCAGTTGCAATTTATTATTTATTTCTGTTATAACTCATCATTTATTTATTTATTTATTTTTATGTAACTCAGTGGTAATTCTCTGCCTGCAGTGCTAAAGTCTTTTTGTGATATACATGATACTTTAATTACAAAGTCATCTGTATATCTATGAATTCTGGATGAATTACAGTGTGAGAACAAATACATTACAATATAATAGCATTACGTATGCTACTGTAATTGTTATTGTTGAAGGTTGTTATCCATCTACCCACAACCCCCTTTTTCCCATATTTACACACGGTGGCTATACCTAATTTTGTTGTATGCAGCATTTAGAAGTAATTCTTCACCTGTAATGTTCCAGTAATTTTGAAACTTACATGATATTTTAATACCAACTCATTTATATATCTGTGAATTCCTGAAGTATTATGGTGTGAGAATGATGATATTACAAAAAAAAAAACGGTATTATTTATGTTACTGTAACTGCTATTGTTAAATGCTATACTTATAAATGTTTTAATGTTTGGAATTCTGTGTTTGTATGCTTCCTTCCTTCCTTCCCATTCTGTCAATTAAGCAGACCATGTTCCCTTCCTGACTATCACTTCCTATGGGAGCACCCAAACTTACATGAAATAGATAGTGTGGGAATTTTATACTTCAATATAACCAGGAGAAGCACGTTTATGTTTAATTGACATTTTTCAATTCATTTCCTATACCTGCTCTTAGGCACAAAAATTTCCCATCAATAGCAAAATACCTTAAATGTTCTTAGTGTTGTGGATATACTTTTCAGGGAGGAAGTTCAGCAGACTCTCTTTAGGTATGAACATTTGAATTCCATGAATAATTATATATCCAGCAATGATCTTTCTATATCCATTTGTTTTGTTAGGCCAGCATTTTATCACCTTGTATGACATTAATTTTAATTTAATTTTATTTTTATTTGTAATTTGTTTATGAGAGTAGAACACTGATCCTTATGAACTAATTTCAGTCTCAGCCTTGGTGAAAGAAACATTAAAATACAAAGAGTGCATTGAAACAAGTGTGAACACAGGTTATGAACACCACAAAAATAAAAATCAATAAACAACTGCTAAATTAGCAACCAGAAAACATAACACACTGTAAAAAGAATGTAACAGGGTAGACAAACAATGTACAGAAAGGGTAAGGCTAACTAACAGAATGAGTATAGGGGGAGGAAAATACTGGAAAGAGTAAGTATTGGGGGCTAGAATGGATCAAAGAGGTGAAGTGAGGAGAAAGTGCAGTCACAAAGTATACTTCAGAGGAAAGAGAGATATGTAATTTGACTTAAAGAGAAATACTGCTTCAGGAAGTGAACATCTGTTTAATATGACCAGAAATGAAGAAGTTGCAACAGCCTTCCGTGAGTAGATAGGTATTAGGCTGAGATCTAAATTTGGAGTAGTTAGTAAGCTACTTTAGACAGGTGGATATGGAGACCAGAAACACAGTGATCTGTGCAGTGAAGGTTAGTTTCAGAAGTATGTAATATAGGGCTTGAATGAGTCTGAATTCTCCGGTTATAGGATAGGCACCTAATTGTTCATAGCTTCAAAGGTTAGTACTAGGCTAACTGCCCTTATGGGCCATTTTAAGCCTAGCCAATTACCCCATGTCAGAATCAAACCCTGCACCTTGTGTTTCTAAGGTAAGGACCTTAACCATTATGCCAACCTCCCACCCTGTGTTAAGTTTTAGAGCTTGGGTGGGGTGGGATGAAGTTTTCTAAATGCAAATTCATGAATAGGTGTAAAGCTAGTAAAAGATCTACTATCTGATTAATAAGTAGTCATCTGTCTTTTTGTTTTCTTAGGCAGTAATCTTGCTGATGGGGAGAAGGTTATGAATTTTTTTTAGAGGCAGCTGAAATTAGAGGTAGGCCATATTGAAATTGGGCTAGTAGTATTCTTTCCTGATAGCTGTTGTAGATGTTAAGGTGAGACAGAATTTTTTTGGCCCAGAAGAGTAAGTAGTTAATTTTGTTTCATGTTGGCCTATAGCAACATGTTTTGGTGCAGGCTTGATATGATGTGTCATACTGGAACCATTTATCTTCACTCATTAAAACTCCTTTGGTTATAATAAGTACTGAGCATTGAAAGATATTTCACTCATTCTCAAGTTCTGTCTTGGGTTAAGGCAGGTTCACAGGGCATCAGAAGCTATCTAACAATGGACATAAGCTTAAGGTGAAGAACCATTCCTAGATAGGGTGTCACTCTACTGCGGGACATAGTCACACACAGTGCTAACAGTTACAGACAATATAGAGGATCAGCACTTCACTTGACTGCATGTTTTAGGGATGTGAAAGAAAATTTGAACACCTGGGGGAAAAAACATGAGGATGCAGTGATGCAGGCTCCATACTGAAGGAACCCCCAGCTGAGAAAAGAACCAGAGAATAAAGAGGTGAGAGACAGAAATGCTAACCACTATACCACTGGAATAATTATTTAAAAAATAATAGTTGCTGTTAAGCACAGTGGCATGATGGATAGTGCTATCACCTCACATTAAGAGGTTCCTCAATTCAATTTTTGGCTGGGTTGCCTTCTGTGGAGAGTCTGCATGTCTTCTCTGTGTTTGCATGGGTTTCCTCCCACATACCAAAGACATGCAACAGATGGTCAGGACACTCTAAACTGGCCATAGGTGTGTGAGTGTGTGTGCAAGTGTGTGGTGTAGAAGAACTAATGGGCAGGGCTAGCTACACACCAGTTTTAACTTCGACTCTAGATGATTGTCACTGTTGAAGGGACACCCCAACCATGTGTGTGATAATGGGAAAAAAGGGTTGTGGATAGACAGTTGGAGTTAAGCAGAAGATAAAAATTAAGCACTCAGAACTACTTAGATAACATTAATAGTGTTTTTATGCTTAATTAACATTGCAGTTTACCTTCTAATTCTTAAATAGTAGCAAACTATTGCTCACTATGTACTTCCTATTTCATGTTTTTTCAAATGAACATACAGATGTTAACAGTTAAACATCTTTTTCTGTTTTAATGCTGACATTAAGCATTAGAAGAATATAATACAATCTTAAAGGCAAAAGTGGCAGACAACTGTACTAAAACCTTTTCCGATGCCATTATGCAGAAAAACACAGTGTCACTCTTAAAATATTGAACAGTACACCAAAAACGCAATAAACACCTCCAAAGTGCACCTCATAACGATGAATAATACTTTAATCTAAAACAATGAGCAAAAAGGGCACATAGGAAAAACAATCAGTAAAAAACAAAAGAAAAATGTTGCAAGGCTAGATTTTCTACTGTGTAAGTCCTTAAACCTCTTATATTAGAGGCAACATGGGATATATGCAAATGACCCTTTAAGGACATCAAGTGTTTCAGCTATATAGCAATTTCTTAATGTGCATGACTTTTTTCTTTTTAAATCTATACCCGTGGTGGTGGTGCTGCAGTAGCGTTGTCGCCTCACATTAAGACACTGTCCAGTTCGATTCTCAACTAGAGCATCTTCTGAGTGGAGACATGTGTGAATGGGCGTACCTTCATTGAAGGTTGTGCATCAGGACTGGTAACCTGGCACATAAAAATCAACTACGAATCATTAGCAGACCGGAGTTCCACTGTGGCAACCCCTAACCAGGAAAAGCCGAAAGCCACAACAGCAACAACAATGGACAAATTGAGGCGAATAAAGCCAAACCCCACTAGCTGTGGATTTGCAAGTTTCAACCTTCTTATGGCATTATCAACACAACAAAAGTGGAATATTTGGCTAATGTTTAAAAACACAAGATTTTCGTACCCAGCTGATATCCATAATAATTAGGGTGTTTGCAAAATATCTCTACCAACAAATTAAAACTATGAGTAAAAAGGTTACACAGAAAAAAAAAACAATCAGTAAAAAGCAAAAGAAAAAGCTAGTAAGGTGAGACTTTCTACTGTGTGAGTCCTTAAACCTATTGTATTAGAGGAAACATGGGCTATATAAAAATGACCCTTTAAGGACATCAGGTGTTTCAGCTATATGGCAATTCTGAATGTCCATGACTTTTTTCTTTTGCCTCTAACACAAGAGGTTTAAGGACTCACACAGTGGAAATTCTAGCCTTGCTAGATTTTTCTTTTGAGTAATATTTTAATAACAGACTAAGCACTTTTGTTCTGTAAAACCAGAACTTCCTCAGAATCTCAGTTGTTACAACATAACCTCCTTAAGAACTCTTCATTTAAAGAAATAGGCACACACAACACTAATGTGTGTACCTATAATATACAGTAAAGTTGCAATCAATTGTTTTAAATTTTTTTTAAAACAAGTTAACAAAATGAAAGAAAATTATTTGTTTGATATTGAATGAATTACAATACACCTCTGGATTCAGCAAACATCCATGCATGAATAACTGATTCCTGCATGGAAGTGACCATGGCTGTTCAGCACAACAGCATGCCATGCATAGGTATGAAGGCACGCTGCCGTGCTGTAAAACGGACACGGGTCTGTGTACGAGTGCAGGGGGTGTGTCTGAAAGCAGTGCTCTCACAATACACATGCCCCCTGCACACTAGAATTGCCGTACGGCAATTTAAAATGAGTGAGAATGCTCGTAACACTCCCAGCCTGTCAGGGTAAGAAATCTGGACAAAGCCATAAAGGTCAATCATCCCTACAAAACCATAAAGTTGATAGAATAACAGGTTTACCATAAGCACATAGCACACACCTCCCAACCTGTCAGAGTAAGGAATCTGGACAAAGCCATAAATGACAATCGTCCCTACAAAGCCAGAAAGTTGCTAGAATAACAGGTTCAGCATTAGCATGGATATCCTGAAGGGTACAAATTAAAAAACAC
>NC_056741.1:1736486909-1736594409 GCF_019279795.1 Protopterus annectens | reverse complement strand
AGGCAACTGCAGCACAGGTTACAGCACCCAATGTCCAAGGCCAAGAATACAGCCTCTATGGGACCTGAGAATATCTCTGGCTGTGTTCTACATGAACTACAGAGTGACCTGGCACCTTACCTGTGTGCCCTGTTAAAACACAGCCTCACCTCAGGCTTTGTCCCTACTGAATTGTGCACTGCTACAGTCACCCCTCCCCACAAATGAGGTGTAACTACAGACCCTGGGAAATACCACCCCAACTCGACAAGTCTGTAATGCGAAGCTATGGAATGCATCATCATGCACCTAATAAACATCAATATGGGAATCTTCAGACTCAGGATCCCACACAGTTTACATTTGTGAAGGGTAGGTCATACCTGTTCATTCAACCTGGTCAACCTCTTGCTGTCAGTCACCTGAGCTGTGGATGAAGGCAAGATGACACCTACAGCCTACATTGATCTTGCCAAAGCCTTTGATAACATTTACCACTCACTACGCTCGGCATCAACCCCTATATCACTAGGTGGGAACAAAGGCACAAACACAGGGGTAGATTGGACATACTGCTGTCATACACTGAGACAGTTGCAGATGTCACTGGGTTTGTTGTAACATCCTTTATGAAGAATATGACATTAGTAATACCAATAGATGTGAGTGTTTACTGACTTCATTCCTCTGAGTCCACAACTGATATACCAAGGACACCAACTGTCAGGTGAACACACAAAACAGGCAGACATTTGGCCAGTCTGTGGACTGTGTGCCAGTGCAGAGGTATGTCAGAGACATATCACTGTGAGTCGTGACATCACACACTAAATGCATATTCACATAAACCCTGTCAAGCTATCAATCCACCATGTGTATAACAGCACTGATGATACAAAATCTGTTCACATATCTGGGAATATGTCCCCCATGTTGGTTGGCTGTCTCCACATGTTCTGTCCTGTGATGTACTGCCACCCACTGTATGTGAATCTGTAGGCCACCACCTCTGTAATGTCCCTCATACAGGCAAGGAAATGGGGCAAGGCCCACATTAAGGAATGTCCCATATGTCAGAACTAGCAGGAGTGTCCAGGCCCACAGCACAATACAATGTGGACACCTACATAGTGGTATGGCTGTAGTAATAACTGATGTCTGCACATCTGTACAGAGGACAGGAAGAAAGCAGATAGCCAACAGGTTATGCATTAGGATGAATGTATTGAAAGCTACACGTCTAAAACTGAAACGTATGCCATTACTACATGACAGCAGTTCCCAATGACATGTCCAAAGAACATAGTAGTCTACAGTTAATATCAACATATCAGATCAATATCCAATAGGAGATACATATAAACATGCAGCGCAAACACGTAGATCAAGATACTCAGTACTCGGAGTCCAGCTTTGCATGGATTGGGTGTATGGTTCCAGTACTACAATCTGCAATCTACACTTACTTGAAAAAGCACTGTTAAAAGTACAAACATAATGATACCATATGTGTTAAACTATTTCTGTCAACCAGTGCTCTGTAGCTGGTGTAACATGCAAGTGTGACTGCATATAACTTGATATACTACCCATGTAAGAAACAAATCCAAAGAGAACAGATTGTGGTACTACCCATGTATATCCAGGTGTTCCACACAGTACACTCACACCCCTTGCTACTGTAATGACAGCACATAGAAGAATTTTATGTACAGGGAATTAAATTTAATTAAAATTAAAATTAATTAAATTTTATCAGTCTGGAATGTGATCGTGGTTACCAAGGCTAGGCTATGCTTAGCAGGTGTGACCATTGCTTAAATGTAAATGCTAAGCAGATTTGTGCACTGGTAAGTGAAACCTATGGTGTAAGCACCTATACGTTTAACCATATGTTAGCACTGCTTACCACTGGGCAAACCCATGCATACCCGCTTAAAACTGCCTTAATCACTCTGTATCCAACAGTCCTTGTTCTGCCTAGCAACAAAATAAACAGCCCTTGTAGGTCTTGAACCCAGGACCTTACACACCATAGCCTATGCAGTTTACCAGTAAGCCACCTCAGCTGTATTGCTTGAGGATGTTTTCTCAAACATACCCTTCTTTACAGACAGTTTACAATAGGGAAGAGACAAGTGTACAATTAGGAAGGATTGGTATCTATATAAAAAAAATGTATATATATATATATATATATATATATATATATATATATATATATATATATATATATATCAATAGAAACATACATAGAGAGAGAGAGAGAGAGTGAGATATGAAGGTAGATCCATATATGTGTACAACAATATATAGATATATTAACAATAAATACCGAGGTATACATATATATATATATATATATATATATATATATATATATATATGGGTTACCTTCATTTGACTGAAAGCTCATTTGACTGACAAACATTTTAGTCAGACCAGACCAAATGACTGAAACTTAATTTCACTGACACTTCATTTGACTGACAATTAGTACTGGCAGTGTCTAGAGCACTGTAAGGCAAGTAAAAGGAATATGTCCTTTTCCCCACTGTAGTGCGACCCTGAAGTTAGTATATATAGTTAGGGGTGTGTGGGGGGCATAGCCCCCCACTTACTTTGGTTTTACTAAACAATATGAAATCAAAAGCAGAGAATATAAGATGACACTAAGTGGAGGGCTATGCCCCCACACCCCCTAACTATATATATAACTCCAGGGTCGCACTACAGTGGGGAAAGGACATATTCCCTTTACTTGCCTTACATTGCTCTACACACTGCCAGTACTAATTCTCAGTCAAATGAACTGTCACTCAAATGAAGTGTCAGTGAAATGAAGTTTCAGTCATTTGGTCTCAGTCAAATGAGTGTCAGTGAAATGAAGGTAACCCATATATATATATATATATATATATATATATATATATATATATATATATATATATATATATATATACATATATACATATACAAGCACACATATATATATATATATATATATATATATATATATATATATATATATATACACACACACACACACACACACACACACACAGACACACATACAAACATACAAATATATATATATATATATATATGAATATATATATATATATATATATATATATATATATATATATATATGTGTGTGTGTGCATACATGTCACAAAATGCCCATAAAAACATATGCTGCTGATAGACCACCCACAACTGGGGCAGCGTGCACAGTTGGATACAAAAATAGCCATGACACTCACATCTGCCCCCCAAACACAGTCCAAATAAATGAGTAAACAGTACACTGCTACAAAATCATACACAATGGCCAGATATACAACAGTCTCTTAGCAAAACAAATAAAATGGCTGAACATAGCAAAGAAAAGTACAACCAGCCAATAATTCGCACATTTTTATTATACTCAGATGTCTTGCCCAAAGCCTTCAAGGAATAAACATCACCAGAAATACATGCCTTAATCCCAAGAAGCAATTAATCCTAAATTACATAATTGAATACACAGCCTTCAGTTACACTCATCATTTAACCCCCTACGGGATAAAGTATCACAAATATTAATACATTGAAGACTGTACATAACAATTGTCCTTTTATGAATCTTTCATCACACTGAGGAACAGACATTTTCTGAAACAGTACCTTGAGACCCACTACTGTCCCCATGGTGTGATTTATTCAAATGTACAGCTACAGAACTGACATATTTATTATCAGTAATACGTCTGATATGTTCTAACAGCCTAGTTTTAAAACATGTGTTGCACTTCCCCCACATAAAATATGTTACAAGGCCATCCAAGAGCATTCCCTATACACCTACCTCTTGAATGTACAGACTTCAACATGTTTCCCAGCAATTCCCCTCAGCAGGAATTACAGCACTAAATAATGATAGACCAGTATACCTATCCACATACTACTGTATGACATCTGGACAAAGCCTGACATAACTGGTGGACAGAAGCCCAAATACATGGCCATACATGAAATATTGTTGTTATACACTGATAATGTTGCTGGTGTTACAGGGTTCATTGTAACATATCTTTTCTGAGGGATATAAAGTCAGAAAAAAATGGATGTTACCATCTACATAATGCAATCACCAGAGTATGCTACTGATTTGCCAAGGACAACACCTGTCTGGGGAACAGCCAATACATAACAGGCTAACCTGTGGCCATTATATGGATGGCCTTACAGTTGAAAGCAATTTAGAGAGATAGAACTTTGTCAGACTGAAAGCCGTGCAGAAGTAGCATGTGCAGACAAACCCTGTTAAACTAGCAGCATTCCAAAAATATAACAGCAATACTCACATTCTGCTCCTAAGTCCTGAATCTTCCCCGCCATGTAGTTGGCTTGTCTCCGCAAGTCGTGTTGTAAGAGGTAGTAGCCCACACAACTCCAGGATGTCTTTCTCACAAGTAAGGGAAAGGGCCAATGTCCACATGGAGTACTCATTTATAGGACTGTGTTGCTATGACATTGGCTATTGGAAGAACTACACAGCTGCTCTGCATGCAATTAGCAAGTGGGGAACCCCAATAGGTGCACAAGTCATCACCTGGTCATGAGCATCACCTACAAAAGCCATGCTGCCACCTATGCAAACCAGCTCTATCCCTGAAGTGCAGAGGGGGAGAGAGAAATAACAAATGAGATATAAAGTGGAAAAGAGGTAAGTGGAACATGTAAGCAAGTAATTGAATCTAGTACTTGGTCTGTAATAAGGGAAAATATGGTTTGGAGGAATGTATGCCCCAACAAGACATGTTGTACTAATATCCTGCTAAACAGCTGCGATGGGCATAGAATCTGGCCCTCTCTGCAGTGGGAGATATCACAGATCTATCTCTCAACTGTACAGATCCTCACAGAATGTCCACATATTACCATCATTTATTTTGTCTATTCCTCCTGAGATCTGTACTTTAATGGCAAATAGCTGAGGAATGAAGTCACCAGGCAATGACAAACACTTGAGTTTGAGACTCCACATCCTTAATAATATTCACTGTAATGCTAAATGTATCATTCTATGAACTTCCTATGTTTGTAGCAGGTATATTTAAAGTCTGTCCCTATTTACCCCCCCATCATTTTAGGCATTGTCCAGATGTGATGCTCTGAGAGGTTGTGAGGTGGGAACACAGCTCATGATCCTGACTCGCCTGTGAAAGGACAGCTCATATATGACAATTGCAGGGGTGTCTATCAACAGTTGTGACTGTGCCACTGCTAGACCAGTTAATGGGATGTTTTCCATATCCATGTTACCTGTGATTATGAGTATGACACATGTTTGCCTTGTAAAGCTAAGACACCTACAGAGGGTGTGTGCATAGTAGAATACTGTTGCAGACATTTGTGTTGAACTGCATGTGATATATAGACTTAATAACATTCAACTGTATAGTGTTCTGCTGGACAATAAGCACATTTGTGACTGATATCTGTAGTCACATACACATATACCTGTGTTATGTCACCCAAACCATTGGCAGGTCTGTGAGCAATGGTACTGTAACATAATAGCTTACTTATGACTGTTGGACATCTTCCAGGTTATCACAGTGATGTCAAACCCTACTGTGCAATCAATGTACTAATGTATGGTGCAGCTATATTAATACAGTATCAATATGGATGTCCCCTTTGACACCCATTTATGTGTGCCATTGTCCAGACATACTGCTGTAACAGATTGAGAAGTATGGTTGAGCAGCAAGACTGTAGATACAGTGTGCCATACTTACATTCAACAGAAATATATACCAGGTATCCCCTGAGCACATCTATGTATGCATATGTTCAGCTGGAAGGCACAAAACTAATTACATAGGTTTCAAGCAGCCAGGTAAATAGGTTGTGCATGTTGCACATGTGTGTTATATCAATGTCAGTGCATACAACAGACATATAGGTCTACAGCTATGGGTGGTTGCATTCCCCTTACACTGATGTGGGTACTGGAGTAGGCATGATTATCAGGTATTAATCAGAGAAGTGTCCACCTGAGGGTTGGGAGGGTGGCTTAATGGCTAAGGTGTTTGCCTTACAAACATAAGGTGCAGGGTTTGAGTCTCACAAGGGAAATTGGCTAGGCTTAAAATGGCTCGCAAGGGCAGTTAGCTTAGTACTAAACTATGAACCTATGAATCTATGAGCTTCTGTCCATGCCTACCACTACCAGCTATATCAACACCTATATACAGTGGATATCACAAGTGCACACACCCCTGTTGGAATGCGAGGTTTGTGTGCTATATGACAATCAGACCACAGAAGATCATGTCATAATGTCTCTCATCTTGAATGTGACCCCTAACCTGTACAATTCCATCGTAAAATAATCAAAGGTGTTTCTAGGAAGGTGAACAACTATTGCCAAGTGAAGATGTGCCATGATGTTAAGAGTTCAGACCAATATGGGTGAATGCTGTAACTATCTCAAGAGGTGCATACACAAGTTTAAGGGTGTGCACACTCTTTCAACTGGCTTATTGTACTGAGTATTATTTCCATATGTTTCCACAAACCAGATTGTTATGTTTTCAATTGAATTGTACAGGCTATAGGTCACACTACAGGTGGGAATTGTTATGAAATGAGTTACTGTGGTGTCATGTTCCAATTGCACAAATACCAGGCTGAGTATCAGGGGTGTGTAGCCTTTATATTCACTGTAGCTATATGGACACAGCAGTACCTGACCTGTATATCCAGCCTCCACCAAGGTAGAGTAATCCCCTTTGGCGGACAGCAGCAACACACAAACCATATAATAGGTTGCTACATTGGCTGTACAGGGACACATAGGTGCAGGCAGCAACTTTGAAGCAAGTCCACCTAAATCAGAGCAAGCAGGTAAGTTCAAAGGTGATGTCCTGTAAGGCTGACTATGACTATGAATTGGACATATCCACACCGCCAAGGACAGTTGCAGCTGTGTCTCCACATATGTTGTAAGTCTCAGATGAAACAACACAATTTACCCTGTACTGGGGGTAAAGAACACCTCATACACACATGGCATGGATATAGGCAACCTGTATCACACAGGTTAGGTGGAAACATCACCACTCTGTCCATCCCAGTCATACATAGAGATATGCACATCAA
Organism: Protopterus annectens; assembly: GCF_019279795.1. Taxonomy (NCBI): domain Eukaryota; kingdom Metazoa; phylum Chordata; order Ceratodontiformes; family Protopteridae; genus Protopterus; species Protopterus annectens. The sequence continues at coordinate 1,736,587,275 of NC_056741.1, read as the reverse complement.
CCATACTCCTCCCCACGGCAATGGTGAGCATGTACATATTGCCTACTGATGGCAACAACAGCATATCTCCATGGGGCATACTAACATTAGTGTCTGCCTCCTACATGAACTCAGGCATGTGCTCGGAGCTCCATCACACACCACAGTCAAACACAGACTTGCCACTATACACACACAATCCACATGGAAGATGACCACTCTCAACCCAATACACAGAAATGGAGGATAGAGGATTATACAATCAAGTGTTCAATATTGGGGGGAATAATATAGCTCAGGGACAGGCGTGTAATGCAAGCTGCTATAGCCATGATAGCTTGGAGCTTTTCAGGGTAGTCTGGATTATTTGCAAGTAATATCCACTGTTGATGTGCATTTTGACAACCGTATGAGGTCCTGTGACCCTTTCCTGTTTATGTCTTCCAGGTAACATGCAGAGTGCTTGCCTACTAGCATTCTCTGTTGGGGAAGCAGAAATCATCACCCAATATGTGATTGGACATTATGGCCTGTCATGTGGACGGAGAGCAGAAGATACACGGGAGAGGTCTGCCCCGTGGAACAGTGTGGTCCACAGGGTAAATGATGCCAGACTGCACAGCAGAACGTACATGCATGTGCAGCATCAGGCCAACAACCTCAAATGCCATACCCATCAATGGGCTGCTGCTGTAGCAAGGGACCGGCTAGACACAGGTGGGGGCCCAGCCATCCGGCACCCACTGGCACCCACCGAGGAGCTCCTCACCACACTTGGCCCACACGCTGAATGCACAGGCCATGACACTGAGAGAAGCATTGTGGATGTGGGTTGCACACACACACACACACACACTGGATGAGGAGCTTGCAGGTAAGGTCCCAGTGGGGATTAGTACACTAATGTATCAGACATACATGTATCTGTATTGTATCTACATGCATGTGTCAAGTCCAATTGCAGTTGTGGATGGGGTTTTCTAATGCACAGAGGTGCACAGCTATGGTGAGGACAGGACATTGTGTATTATTGTGGTTAGTACTGTAGAAGTGCAGATATGCTGCATCCATCCTATACCAAGGTCACATGTGCATCTGCTGACAATAACCCCCTCTCAAAATTATCTAGGACCCTCCGGTCTGCATATGGGACAGCAGCCTGTAGCTGGTGGTTATTACATTGTTCTGTTGTTGCCTGGCAATACCCCAGGCCCGTGAAGTGCATGCAATTTATCATGCACACAACCATCAGTAATAGCTATATTGCTTTATATAGTAGCTATATTGCTTGTTGTGCATGTTCACTTGTCTGGGGGTTAACTGTATTGCAACACAGTGGTCACAACTGGGGCCTATCTGACATGAATTCAACATTCCTGTAGCATACCTCACAACTTGTCAGTGCCAAGACGTCTTGACAGAGGCCACCAAATTGTGCTGGACAAATGTCCTAAGGTAAAGTCATGCATGAAACATTACTGGTATACAGTGGATATAAATTGTGTACATACCCCTCTTAAGATGCAAGGTGTTCCTGTTACATACTAACTAGGACCACAGTATGACAGTCCACACCTCTTCCAGCCTTTAATGTGACCCATCACAGGTACAGTTTACTTGTAAAACTGAGCATCTGTAGTCATGTATTGCACCTACAAGGCAGGCCACCTGTGAGGGTGTCAGACAACCTGTCAGCATGATATTTCACTCAGGTATGATACCTCATGCTGCTGTATGTGTCTGTACACTAACTGCGGCCTATTTGGCTACAATATCACATACATGGGCATTGTTAAGGCACACAGACTACTTATGACCATGTATAGGTTTCAAACATATGGATATTCCAGACACGTCTGTACAGAGTACTGTACAATGGTTTAACCTGCTGCACATGAGGCAGATGCTGTTACCACACTGTATAAAGTAATGGCAGTGGGAGCTGGTCACCAGCCATGTATGGTATACACATCAAAATGGTATAAGCCACGCATGATATGATCCACACACACACAAACAGTTTCCAGCATTAGGATTATAACTCCTTCCTATCTCAGTATTCCTACTATACTGCTATGCAGTTATAAGATGTGCCACAGAGCTTATACATTTCCACCTTTTCCAAAGGTACTTCTAAGCTGGATGACATCAACAGGTCTACTAAATTGGAGTGAAGGGAAGTGTAAAGGGTAGTACACATGTCAAAAATGGTATGAGCCAGACAGTACATGATTCACACACATATATATACACACACTTGCCAGTATTGGGATTAGAATTCCTGCCTATCTAGGTATTCCTACTATAGTGTTACACAGTTACTGCACATGCTACAGAGCTTAATGTAGTTTCACATAGCCTAAGCTGCTGATAACTGCACAGCTGTGGTAAAGGATTACAGATGGCAGACAGTCTGCCTTCTTTTCCACCTGTACATCATGCTTATTCTTTCTGTCTTGCACTTTAACTAGCATTATGGCTTGGCACTTCACCAGGTTATTGTATTATGAAGTGTGGCACACCTGTGAGCTGTCAGCAGTACTCATTCATCACAGATGTCACCCCAGTACTTACTAGTTATGTCCACCCCTCCTGGCATGTTTGAAGGATGGTTATCTGTGCTTTCAGCCATTGACCTGGTGCACATGTCCATTCCGGGGCACTGTTGCAAGTGACACATGTACATAGACAACCTTCCCCTCTAAACTTCAAACACTCAGACCTGTGAGGGTTACCCATATATCACCCAATGTGGACATATGCACTCTCCAGCAAATAATGGACTAGCAGGTCAAGAGGATAAGATCAACACCTGCGCCACACCATGTGGAACACATAGCTCAACATGACACCCACTTTGACTGCCATGACATACAGTGAAAAGCCACACACTCAATGGACATCTACCCAAACAGCACAGATCAGCAAGGCAAACACCCACTCAGACATCGTGACATGGCACATGCCAAGGGACACATATTTAACCTACAGTGTGCCCCCAAACTAAGCCCCTAAGGCTAACCACATTGCACAATACAGTGATCATGGGTAACTCAATACTGTGGCACACACATCCCACTCACTAGGTTGAATATAGAGCAGGTAACAACTAAATATCAATCACATGCCAGCATCTAACACATGACACAGCCAGTCGTGTCACTCCACAACAACTACAAGTATCATTCCATATCCATGTGGGTGTAAATGAATTGGGACACACCTCCCTGGACTATGTGACAAGATACATGGTTGAACTCTCTGACTATGTGGTTCAGGCAGGTGTGACAGTAGCCCTGGGCAGTATACCACTGTCACCCAGAATGATGCTGCGGTACTGTCAACAGATGGTTAACTGCAACATTGGCTTAAGTGTTATGTGTCATTCTCAGGGGACCCAGGGCCTATCTACCTGGGATGGTATGATTGCCAGAACCCAATGACTTGTCATGGATGTATGGATGTCCTACATCTGTCACCGCTGGGTTGCCAGGTAATGGCTATGTGTCTATGGTGCCTTATTGGGCAGTGTTCCTAATGTTATTATCACAATAACAGCTACACATGTATGCAATCTGAGGGTGATGCTGCTCATCAGAGGACATCTAACTGTCAGGATGCAGTCACTCATAACAGTTGTTGGAGTGGAGGACACATCTGCTGTAGTGGAGAGGTGGTTCACAGCAGCAGACAGCAGACCTGCAGTATCAGGCTATGACGCATTTCTCAGCTGTCGGCTCCCAAACATGGACCACACCACACTGCCACAGGTAGTGTTGTCTCCATATTCATTATGGATAGGAACACCTCCAGACTGGCATCCCATCATAATGCATTGGAGATACTTCCAGTACAACAGCCTTGGGGTAATGGTGTTATCCAGGCCATAGCCTGCTATGGGTCCACATCTATGTCCCTAGACTGTCAATGCACATTCCTCAACACTCTGCCATCTCTGATGGTCCAATGCAACACTGACATAGTACAATCTTCAACTACCCCTCCATCACCTGGGGAATGTAGCCAATCATCAGTACAGTGGCCCAACACTTCTAGGATTCATTTCAAATGCCCTACTGCAGCTCATGGTAGAGGATGCAACAGCCATGACCTGTGTTGACCACTTAAATATGGGAACATTGCTCATCCCCAGATGTTAATCCCTGCATGGTGAGATTCACACAGGCTGTAATCAACATGGAACTCAACATGTCAGCCACCCCCCCCCCCCAAAGATAACCACCTGGCAAAAACTCTCCAAAGCTAACTTTGCAGCCATGAAAACAGGAGTGGATGTCTTCACTCCAGCCATGGCAGTGGGATGTAGCTGCATGACTGTGGAATCATACAGATAGACACTGTACAAACAATTACATGAATGCATGGTACTAGCCAGAGCCAACTGAACCCAGACACTGTCCTCCAAACACTGGGAGACAATGTGATGGTCCCCTGCCATTACTGAAGTGTACATCAGAAGGAGGACACTGTTGCAGGGAAAGGTGGTGTCCCATGACTGTTGAACTCCCTTATTAGCCTCAAACACAACTTTGGATCCCTCATGGAGTCCCCGACAGGCATCTATGGCAGCAGTGATGCAGCAGACACTGATGACAGTCACAACAGCCATGATAGTTACATCAACAACCTCCACAGAATTAAACACAAGTGCTGTGATTTACTGCACAAAGTTAATACCTATCCTGAGACAACAGATATTGGCCACAGTCTTGGCAACACATTCAATGCCAGCTTTACCCCTCTTTCCCCCCACAAGTGAAGTGCTGATTGAATGTATTCTCACATGCTGTATCCCATGTCCGTTCTAGGCATCTGTGTGTCACCAGGATGTGGCCCTGCAGCAAGGCCACAGGGTACGGCAGTGTGGTGACACATCCACCATGTCATAGGCAGGGTACAGTACGTGCACAGTAATTCCCAGTCTGTAACACATTGATTGCATATGCCTCAGATTATAGGCCTGAGGGTTGTACATAGGTACATGTTGATGTACAACATCTGTTGTAGAATGGCGAATGGTACATGTTCTGATTTGGACACACCTCCGATTGCTAATAACCACAGCCACAGGGGATATTTATCAACCAAATACACTGGGATTACCACACACACACACACACACACACACACACACACACACACACACACACACACACACACAGACACACACACACACGTTTGCCAGTACTGAGATCCCTAGGTTCATTGCTTCATAGGTGTGTAGTAGGTGAATGGGCCTGAAAGCTCTACAAGGCTAGCCCAAGGGAATACCTTGGCATCAGTCCACATGACAATAGCCACCAGTGTGGCTCAGGGGTATAGTCACTGGAGTGGTCCCCAAGGGTAGGTATTGTATTCAGTAACCAGAAATGCAAGAACACCACTACCACTCCGAAGGAATGGGTAACACAGTCAATGTAGTGGTATGTATCGTAGACCAGTAGAGGTGCAAATGAAAATAATCACAATTCCACACACTTGAAACACGTAAAATAACCACTCCAATGGCCAATGAACGCTGCAACCGTTTATTCTTCGTAAAAACAAATTCCAAATACAAGCGTTGACCTAGGTTTTGTCCGTCTCCACAGACTTCATCAGAATACAGAACATGCAAAACTAAGCCACTTAAATAGTAATTACACGTCCAATTCCCAACCGTCTAATTAATTAATTAAAATTCAATAAACATTTAAACAGACAGTGAATATATTGCTTGCAAAGTGTTACATTGAATCTAAACTCAAGTATATAAAATGTAATGGCAAAAATATCAAAAACTTATAAACATGATAATATATTATTTTTATTGAATGTATGTATGTGCGTGTATATGAAAATGCTACAACGCCAGATGAAATAAAATAAATATATAATATGATAATCTTGAAATATTGAATAAATATTTTTGTGTGTTTAAAATGCTTCCAATGTAGTAAATAATAATATGGTGAATGAATAAACAAAATTGTGCATTAATTTGATTAAACTATTAAAAAAATGTGTATATATTTATGAATTAAAATATATGTATATGTATGTTGTTATGAAAAGTCACATGTTAATAAATACATTTAAATGGACACCATCACTTACATCCTAAAATACTCTAAAATTCGTCTCCTAATGCAGATAATATATCAATTGTTAAATTTAAAATATTAAATGTTGAATGTTAAAATTAAATAATTTACTTAAATATGCATAAAAATGTACTAATACAATATAAATACCAAATTAATTCTCCATAGGATTTTGAAAGGAAATTCAAACATCCCAGTATATTGTATTATATTTTTGATTTTCCTTTTAGATTATTAAGTCTCAAAATAGGTTTGATACTACAATGTTCATTCAAACCAGGTCGATTGTGCGCATTTAAACGTATTTGCATTTTTAATTCTAATGCATCTAAATCATAGTCAACTATCTTTCCTTGTGGGTCCTGTTTAATGTGTAAAACACCAAAAAACTTAAAATAATGTTTGCTGTATTGTGCGATATGTCTAGCCAGAGCGTTGGTGAGTTTAAGGTTCTTGATGTCCAACAAATGTTCCTTAATTCTGTCCCTCATATGTCTGCTGGTTTTTCCAACATAAAATGCAACACATTGTTGACACAAAGCGATTTAAATTACATTCATAGTGTAACAATTAAAATGTTCATGAATTTTTATATTATGTTGGTTAACCTTCACATTCCTACCCGTATTGAGGATGTGGGAACATGTGGAACACCTGCCACATTTGAAATTACCAATCCGTTTATTGGAAATGGCTGTTCTACTAGTTGTTTCCTGTTCAAATAATTCTTTAAAGGACAAATCCTTTCTAAAAATATATGAAATTTTCCCTTGAAAAAGCCTTCCCAGGTTGTTGTCGGTATTTACCAAATTCCAATTTTTTATTAATTATGGTTTTAATCACATGAGAAATATCATTAAATGTAGTAATATAAAAAGGAATAATATTAGAGTTAAAAAATAAGTTTTGTTTGTGATTCCCCACATGTGTATCAGTATCATTATCACAATTTAAGATTGCTCTATAAATCCCTGTGTCTCTCTTGGATTTTACTTCATCATAAATATTGGTACATAATTCCTCAGGGTAACCTCTATTGACAAATAGGGACATCATAAATCGTAATTCGTTTGTAAAATCTACTTCATTACTGACCATTCTTGCAGCCCTGACAATCTGCCCCTTTACAATGGCTTTTTTTCTGATGGTCAGGGTGCCAGCTTTTAAAATGTAAATAAGAATTTGAAAAAGTAGATTTTTCTGTAAATGTTAGATTTTAATATACCATTTTCTCTATCAAAAGTTAACCTGATATCCAAATAGGTGATGCTCTCATTGTTTATATTGTATTCACCATCCACTCATCCGGGTTTCTATTGTTGGTGGCCAGTGATCTGCACTGCTTAACATGTATGTGATCTATATTCCATAACTTGGACAGTGTCTGGGTTGTGCATATGTCCCACATGCATGTTCTTTGACATGTGGAAGTGTACTTGAAGTCTCTGGGACATGTGTGGACAGATTGGTATCTTCTGATGTAGCATTCCTGACCTCATTTGATGAGACCTGGCTATGTAACTGAGGTCATGATTGCACCAATGTTGACAGTATGATATGGGTATTCAGTGGAGTTAGTGGCATCTGTCCATACAGGGCATGTGTATAAGGCATGGTATTTCCTTTGTGGGGTATATTTGCAGACTCTACAGTTGTTGCAGGTGTCCAGTGGAGAACATGGCAAAAGGGCCACTGTACGCATTTGTTGGGCTACTGAGGGGATGGAACAGGGTGTCATGTCATTTTACTTGCTGGATAACACACACTCAGTCAGGAGATGTAACACATCAAAGTACTTTCTGATGTCAGTGGCACTGTTGTGGTCAACAGGCATGTAGTCCACTGCTATCACACCGTGGGTACTATCTGTGAGGCAATATGCAGGGAAACTACCAATATAGTGGCTGCTGCCTAGCCAAGTGTGTTTGTGTATGATACATGGGTGGAGACTGGTCTCTGAGTAATAGATGGGTTGCCTATATTGTTCACTAATCCATACTGTCACATTTAGGGCTGTGGATTGTATACACCAACCTCTCTGGTGTTTGACATCTGTTGGCCTTGTAATGTGGACATTGTGACATATACTAGGTCCTCAACATAATAATTTAGCAAAACCCACCCCCCTCCAATGGATCTTGTTATTACACAATCACACCACCCCCACACAGGATACAGATGACAGACACACACACACACACACACACACACACACACACATTTGCCAGTATTGAGATTCAAATGCCTACCTAGCTATGTATTGGTACTACAGTGTACCACATTTATTGCATGTGCCACAGAGCTTATAGGATGAATGTTGTCCCATTGTACTTCTAAGGTGAGGAACATCACCAGCCCTTGTAAATACTGGCATTGGGTGATGTAGTGGGTGAGAGATTCCAAAAAATATTTTACCCTACATACACACATTTACATTTACCAGGGGTGAGGTTCAAACCTCTATCTAACAATCATTTTGGGCCATTATGTTACGCATTTACCACATGCACCACTGACCTTATATGGTTTAGGGTTGGCAACAGATACTTCTAAGGTGGATGATATCTGCAGGACTGCTAAAGCCAGGCACTGAGATGTGTACTAGGTGTAAATGGGGCCAAAATCTTTGAGGCACAGACGTACATATGTACACACACAAACACTTGCCAGGGATGAGATTCAAACCCATACCTATATCGTTATTGCTACTATATTGTTCTGCATTTATCACACTCGCCATGGAGCTTACATGTTGGGGAACTGTGCCAAGGTATCTTTGAAGGTGAGTGACATCAGCAGCAATGGTAAAGGAGGGGTAAGGGAAGTATTTTAAGTGTGAATGACTATAAAATCAGGTTTCTACAAGGATACACTCTCTCTCACACAAACACTCATATTTACACAGTTGCCAAGATCAGGATTGGAACTCCTACCTAACTAGTTTGCTTTAGTATAGTATTACACAGTTATTGCATACACCACAGAGCTTATATATAGAAGAGCTGTCCAAAGGTATCTTTGAAGGTGAGACACATCAGTAGCAGTGCTAAAGGAAGAGTAAGGAGAGAGTAGTAAGTGCCACTGTCCACAAAATCAGGTGTCATCAAAGACACACACACACTCTCTCACACAAATACACACAGTTTCACAGTTGCCATGTCTGGGATTAGAACTTCTACCTAACCAGTATACTACACTACAGTATTACACAGTTATTGTAAGTGCCATGGAGCTTATAGGGCTGAGACTTCCCAAAGAGTTATTTCAAGGTGACTGACATCAGCATAAGTGTTAACATGGGCAATGGGAAGTGCAGTGTGTGTGAATGGGCCATAAATCATTCCTCTGGAAACACACGCACACACAGTCACACACAGCTTTACATTTGACAGGACTGAGTTCACAAATGCTACATGAATACTTATTTGTACTACCATGTTACACAGTTATCACAAGCACCACATGCACTATAGGGCTGAGGGCTACCAAAAGGAATGTCTACAGTGATTGACATAAGCACATCATGTGATATAGGCCAATTGGATGTGTGGTGGGTGAGACAGGCCTCATAATTGAATTCTCTCTGTCACTGTCTGCCTCTCTCTCTTCCCCACATCTCTGTGTGTGTATGTTTGACATATTATAGTCTGTTGGCCTTAGATATGTGTGAGTATTCCTATCCAATGTTTGTGTGAAGCATAAATGGTGTATAATTTGGCATGTGTGCACAGACATCTGCAAATGACAGATATGTATAGTCCACTGTGTTGTCAAACATGGCCTTCATTTTTCTAAGTGTATGAGCATGACCAGTATAACCTTCTGTATTGAGTATATGAATCCATTCCAGGTAGGGTTGTACTCCAGTCCAGGCTTTGGTGTTCTACACCTATAGCTAGCAACCTGTTTCTGCAGGATATCTGTAGATAGCCTGACAATATGGAATCACAATGGGCGACAGTTAGGGGGATAATGTAACTATTGCTGTCTGTGCTGCTTGTGTCACATGGTTGGTGTTAGCAGAGATATTCAGATATATGTACTGTTTTACACTGTGATGTATTATGTCATCAACTACTGACAACTATAATTATTTGATCATAGTTATTCACCGGGAAATACAAGATGAATGAAGCTGAGTCCAGTATTGTGGGCAGGAGCCTACACATTCTTGCACACTCCTGCCATGCTGGAGGGGTAGCTACAGGCACTTGCTAATGGGTCTATGTAAATGGTCCAGCACCATGGTAGTATGCTGGCTAAGGATCCTCTTCTTGTAAATATATTGACTTAACAGAATGGCCATACCCTGCTGATTCATACAGGTTACACTGAGGCAGGGCTCATATATCTGGCCACTTCCCCTTCATTGTGGTTTATGAGCAGGTTTGTAGCCACCAATTACTGGCTTTGCAGGCAGGGGTAGTATGGGTACATATCAGAGTTTCAGACTTCACACACTCCATGACGTCCATGTTTCTACACCCCACCACTCTGTTATTTTATCCTCTTCCTAACATTATGCGAGTGACATATGAGAGGTATCCCTATAGTTGGCCTTTCATCCCAGCGATATTTATGGATGGGTCCACAGTTCATGCAGTAGGACATGGGGGGCATGCTACTGGGATTTGTCAACATGGCCTTGCATTTGTGTTCTGTTGACTGTGTTAGGTTGTTAGTTGGGACCCCATGAGTTACCATACATTGGTACTATGGGTGAGGCCCAGGCCTTTGACAGAGGACTGTAGGTCATTTGGTACTGATGCAGGCCATCTGTAGCAGGCCAGTGCATTCTGTCACTCCTACATTCCTAGGCTGTGAGCCAGTGCATTCCCCTTGGGTGACAGGGTAAGTGTGTGAGGTATTAATGGCAATAGTTCCTGTCCATATTGATCCATTGGTCTGGATGCAGGGAGGGTGCTGCTTACAGCTAGGGACACACCTGCATAGGATACCTCTTCAACATACTGCATTCTGTGGGTATTCCCATACAGAACATACTGTACTCATTCCCAGCATCAAAGAAATGACCTGTGATAAACCTGTGGCTGATGGTGGGGTGAGCTGAGTGCATATGTGATATGGAAGATACTTTCAGCAGACTCACAGATATACCTAGGAAATTCCCCTTATGCTGCCTTGTGCACATGGGCAGTCTCTCATTGCTTCATAACTGTGCCGTTTGTGGTCTGCCAGTGATTGGCCAGGCTGCACCAGTATTCCATACTACACGGACAACTAATGTGCTGTTAACCTGTATGTACAATTCCAAAGTTGTGTGCAGCTGACAGTTACATTTTATGCACTCTGTCTAGGGTACTTCCACCTGTGTACTGTGTGTATGTATAGGCCCACATTTATGGCATGTCCATCTTTCAGATGGTGACAGATATTGACATCTGGATAGTGAGTATGGATGACTACTGACATGGGTATTGTTGAGAAGTATTGTAGTTGGCAATGCAGTTGTCGGAACATGACCCTGTCAACCACTGCCCATAGGCCACTGAGACACAACCCACCAAACCTACATGCTGACCACTTTCAGACAATATTGAACACACAACAACCTAACACACAGACCCCTGCATATTGTACACATGCAACAATCTATCCTGTAGATTGTGCCAGCTCGGGTAATCTGTGCTCCACTGATATTACTCCTCACACTTACATGTTACTGCATTTCTACATAGGATTGTGGGGGGAGGGGCACACCTGATGACTTTAAACATTTGCTATGACTGTACTAGTATTTCAGATACTCTGTTGGCTTCCATTTCGTATTGTATTCTGACCTATCATGCAGTCTGAAGGCATATCAGTAGAGTACAGATCTTAGGTTTTATTGACCTACATTTCAGTTTCAGACTTCTTACCCTTCAGAACTAACATACAACTGCCAGACCTATTGTAGTCTGTCTGTGGAGGTCTGAAGGGGGGCTGTTCACCATTGCCATCAACTGGAGGCCTTAGCCCAGCCTTTCATTATGGTCATCTACACCTGTCCTGCTGGCTGAGGCTGGTGGTGGGTATGTGAGCCTCACTGACATGCATGTGTGTGTCCTGTGGACACACATTTGGGCCACCATATGTACTGCAGAGGGATTTGTCACCTTGTCTAATACTGCCTAGTATGTTGACACCAGTATTTATTATGGATTTCATGCTGCCCATATAGGTATCCACTATTTGCTGCCATCCCATTCAGCCACCCGATTCCCTTGCATACTTGCATCCATATTATAGATACAACTATCAGAACATACTACTCCATTCAGTAATTGATAGGAAGAGTGACTTACCTTGTGGCTGGGCCAGTACTGAGGATGGTGCTGGAGGGCTGACTATGTCGGATGCACATAGTACACACCCTATAAATGGTAATGCATAGGTAGTGTCATGTTTGGCATCCCTTTTACTGTATGTGTGAGTCAGAGAGAGGTGTCATTCCCTGGGTCCCTACCATGTCAGTGTATGTGCTATATGTTGCCTCTTTGCCAAGGCGTGGGCATAATGGGCATGCCTCCTTCTGCCTACATGGGCAGGATCAGGTAGTTCCTCCTCCTCTGAGTCATTCTGTGCCTGTGATGGCCTTGGCAATGGTGGGGGGCTGTATATCCTTGCCTTATGCTGTTTCTGCTACAGCTGTTTCCTCAGGATCATATTGTGTAGCATGGCACATACTATGAACATTTGTGTACATGTAGCTGGAGAGAACTGCAAGGCTCCACTGGATATGTTCTGGCAGTGGAACTGTGATTTGAGCATCCCAAAAGCACTCTCTATTATGATTCTGGTTTGTGCATGTCCCTCATTACAGAATTCTTGTTCAGGTGTGTGTGCATTTCTGAGGGGTGTCATCAGCCATGGCTCCAGTATGTAGCCAGTATCCCCCACTAGGTGGCCATATGGGATGTCCCCACTGGCAAATGACTGGTACAGCTGTGTCATATGCCAGATGTGGGAGTCATGATAGCTTCCGGGGCTGCCAGCACACACATTCAAGACAATGCCCTAGGCATCGCACATGACCTGGCAGTTGATGGAGGGGAAGCCCTTGTGGTTTATGTAGACCCTACCCCGCTTGCCGGGTGGTGCTTTGATGTGTATGCATGTGCAGTCTATAGCACCCACTACCTCAGAGTATTCTGCTATTTGATGGATGAGATGCATATTGCTGCTCAACACCTCATGAGTGTTGAGGAAATATATGTGCTCACCAGCATGTGCTGACATGGCATCGAGGAACTGGTGGAGTACCCTGGATGCTGATGCCTGTGAGATCTCCATGATATCCCCAGTTTCCCTTTGGAAGGTACCTGTGGCTAGTATTCTTAAGCCTACACATACCTTGGTATCCACTGGGATGGGTTCCCCTCTGTTGGTTCTGTGTGTGAGGTGGGGCCGGCACAGCTCAGCAATTTGCTGTAGAATGTTCCTGCCCACTCTTTAGCTCTCCACTATCTCCAGCTCATGTTGCCCCTGGTAGGTTACCCTGGGTCTGTACACTCTTGTCCTCCTCCTCACTGTGGGATGGTTGTCAGCATTCACATCCTCACCACCCTCAGCCTCTTGCACATACTGATGTATGAGACCGACGGCAGCCCCTAACATTTTTGTTAGTTTTGTCAGGTAAAATTACCCCATCTGTGTATACTGGTGGTGTAGAGTTTGTGGAAAAAACAGACTGAAAGATGTTTGCATAGTTTATAGTAGTGTTCTGGGCTGCTGCCTGTATAATTGGCTGATTCTGATACATTTCACCTGCCAGCTATGCTAGTTCTCCTTGATTGCCTTCCTACTTCTGTTTTCCCTTCCCATTGCCTTCCTGTTTAAGCCCCAAGGTGCTCCGGACATATCCAGTGCTCAGATGTGAACTGAGCTGCTATTTCCTGGTTTGTTTTTTTTTGTTTGTTTAAAACCCGGTACGCAGCTCGCACACCCATTTAAGCAGGGAAAACAGTGCTCAACAATGTGAGACACACCCCTTTCTTTAGCTTAGCTTAGCTATGGGCAAACACAGGCCACACAGCTCCAATAAGCTTACAACATGCATGACACTCCCCCTTATGAGGTCATCCACCTCTTATACAATGGTGTTGCTGCACTTACACGGTTGGGTGCAAGCTAACAATGAGAGGAAATCTGTGATTCAGTATCAATTCCCTCATTTACATAAACCAGAATGCTAATTCATAGTTACCACACTCACACTGAGCCTTCCCCCTTAGCAACCACTATTCCGTATTATTGTTGTCTTAGCCATGCCATTGACTATTATGGCAAAATGCTGATTTGGGTATAAAAGCTTATTTTCCCCTTTTTTTCTTATTTTCGTGGCAATCCCGTTTGCGCACCGCTGCCCTATGCTTAAACGGCCAAGATCGACCAAAAAAACATGTAATTTTGTTTGTATAATATTGCAACTATTTTTCATGCCAATGGCCATATATTTGGCCATTGACATGCCTACTACATTGAATACATGGTTTCTTTCAAGCTGTGATGCCTCCGTTTTGTAATTTGCAGAAATGTATTCGGTTAGTAACTGAATACATTTCTGCAGGTTACACTATTCCTGCACAGACGCCTGCCTGCTTTTCACCAGCAAATGAGATAATTAGCATATAGCAGTGGTGTCCGTGTGGGAATAGTGTAGGAGCGCTTGTGCACGTCCCGGGAGCTTGATCCTGGATCGCTCGGTGGCCATATTGCATGCAGCAGCTCTTGCACTATTCCTGCACTCCATGCAGAGCTTGCTGAATCCAGAGGACAACTATAAAACCCAAATGCATTGCATTTTTGAAAATGTTCACTGTTTTGTTTATATCTGAAAAAATCAATAAAGCATACTAAGTTAAAAAACACATTTTGCATCCACTTAGTAGTACTTTTACTTTTGAGCTACCCAAAACCATCTCTAAAAATAACAACTCTGACAGGTATTCACAGCGGGTCATGCATATGTAAGTAATTCATACAGCCCCAAACTGATATAATTACTTGGTACTACAGAGTAGGGCATAATACAAAAAGTTCCATATACACAGTACTGTGGCATTTGGGAATGAACTCTAACACTCCACTGAAGGAATGAGTGATAATGTACAGCCTAACAAGTTCCAGGATGACAAAGATAAATGAATGGCAATAAGTTATAAACATTTAAAAAGTACTTTAAAATCTTACAGAAAACAGCTTCTGTAAAGTGTAAAAAATTTTCAGTGATTTTTAGTATGATAATGTACACGAACTTCAATAATGGTAAGCAGCTGGCATAGAGAATTAAGGGTGGGAGCTGTTAACCATCTGCTTCCTAAAGTCCAGTTTTTGATTCCCTCAGCCTCCATCTGCCTACTGTGTGACACTGAGCAAGTCTCTTAACCGAACAGTGTGCTGGGGCAACTGGGAAGCTGGACTAGGTTCCTCAATGGAATGTTTGACCACATGTCTAGTAACTACCTATGAACCTATAAAACAAGTTGAGGTCAACTTTCCTTAAATTAAATCAATACAAAACAGTAAAAAAGCATGCAAGTAGCACACTGTCATTGTAATTCAGTATTTCACAATGATCTATCTGTTAGAAAACTGCATTTCAGCTTCCATTATGACACTTTCTTTTTTTTGTTTTTGCTAGTGCTGCACCCCCCAATCCATGTGGCTGACCATTGACTGGCATTGGTGCCTTTTTTCATTTATCAAGTCTACTGGACTGTCCAAACTGCTTCAAACACACTCCATCCCAGGTTTGGGGGTGGTGAGGACTGGAGATTGAGCAGTGTCACATTGCAGTCAGGGAGAGTTTTCATCTTTAACCCCAACTCCAATTTGCTTGCCATGGTAACGTCTCATGGGTGGGTCACACAATGGGTGGTCTATACTGAACCACCCCCTCACTTCTGCAAGGATCTGACATCAATGGCCCATCTTGCCAGCCACTGAGAAGCACTTCTCAATAGTTTTCTCTGATTTGTGCCAGGAAGATCAAATCATATTGTGTGCCCCAAACATGTATCCATCAAACCATACTGTGTGCCCCACACATGTATCTCTTCCTTCTCCCCTCCCAGGACAGACAAGCCTGTCCTCCTTGCCAGTGCTTTAGATGCCTGAGCTGCTAGTTGAACTTGGGTTGCTTGCATCATAGTTAGGTCTTTATCCCTGTGTGTCAACAGTGATGGTATGACACCCTTTTGAATACTGTTACTAATCCACTGTGATTACTTAAAATGCACAATTTACTGCTAGGGATATATTTGTAATACAACAGCACTAAAACCTCTTCCGATGGCTTTAAGTGGAAAAACACAATATCAATCTTAAAATATTGGATAGTACACCATAAACTCGATAAACACCTCCAAAATACACCCCATACTAATGAATAATATTTTAATAACAGACTAAGTGCTTTTGTTCCCTAAAACTGGAACTTGGTCAGAATCTGAATTGATACAACATAACCTCCTTAAGAACGTAAAAAAACAGCTCAATGCGTATAATGTCACAGCGCTTTCTTCCACTTTATTTTAAAAACGTGAACTTCTTCAGAAAAAGACATGTGCCCTCCCAAACACAAGTCTTTTAAATAAATTAAACAGGATATGATGTCATAAATTTTCCATTTAAAAATGCAGTGTTAATTTTCAAATGTCTTAAAATTATTATTTCAAAATGCAATGTCTTTACATTAAATACATTGATAAAAATAAAAATAATGTAACAGTTGTAATAAATATCAATGGTGTGTGAATATACAAAAAATATATGTATAATCTTATGTATATAATACACAAGAATCATACTTACATATAATTATAATATAATATTATAAATTGATGTTATTTTATTTATATAACAAAAAGAAAAAGCTGATTTGTCATCACAATCTAGGACTAGAGATGTAACTACTAAAAAGGGTACCTTTGCTTGTAATAACTGTAGACAGTGTAGATTCTTAAGTAACACGTCCTTTGTAACTTTGAAGCACTTAAAAAGAACTTTTTGGGCACGAAAATATTTTAATTGTCATAGCGATTATCTTGTTTATTTAGCCTCCTGTGTGACCTGCGAATGTTATTATGTAGGCAAAACTGTTCGAGTTCTGAAACGCAGGATATATGAACATGTCCTGGCTATTAAAAATAAGGATAAAAATAATGCCCTAGCAAGACACGCTTTAGTATGCAGAGAATTTAAAAAGTTCAAATTTTTTGTTTTGGATTTCATAGATAAAGGTATATTTATGGGAGACGTTAATAACAGATTAGAACAGAAGGAAGCCCTTTGGCAATTATTATTGGGGGCAGATCAATTTCCAGGTCTCAACGAGGTTATTAACATCAAATGTTTTTTGTTATATAAATAATTAATGTGTGTAAAAATATACTCACACACTTATATACATATGTATTATTTGAGATGTTATAAATTAGTAACTAATATGATTTTTGATGGACACTATAGCATCATTCATTTCATTGCCATTAACTTATATGTTAAGATCTATTAGAGGTTTCTTAGAATAGTCCTATTTTGGCTACATTTGTATTGTGTTATTTATAGGGTGCCAGTTTAGGCTGACACTATTTATTTAGTAAGTAATTAGGAATGTTATTATTTATTATATTTCGTTATATAATTTAGTCTAAAATAACATCAATTTATAATATTATATTATAATTATATGTAAGTATGATTCTTGTGTATTATATACATAAGATTATACATATATTTTTTGTATATTCACACACCATTGATATTTATTACAACTGTTACATTATTTTTATTTTTATCAATGTATTTAATGTAAAGACATTGCATTTTGAAATAATAATTTTAAGACATTTGAAAATTAACACTGCATTTTTAAATGGAAAATTTATGACATCATATCCTGTTTAATTTATTTAAAAGACTTGTGTTTGGGAGGGCACATGTCTTTTTCTGAAGAAGTTCACGTTTTTAAAATAAAGTGGAAGAAAGCGCTAAATCTAATTGCCTTTATTGTGACATTATACGCATTGAGCTGTTTTTTTACTTTTTTATCTCAGTTTGCGATTAACCTCCTTAAGAACCATTCATTTAAACAAACAGGCACATGTAACACTAATGTGTGTACCTATAAAATACAGAAAAGTTGAAATCAATCAATTTTTTAAAACAAGTTAACAAATTAAACAAAAAATCATTATGTTTGATGTTGAATGAATTAAAATACAATTGTAAAGCCCAGAACTTCATGTTAAATGAATGTAATCATATTTTAAAAGCTTAACAATGTAATGTCAGCATTTAATATGTTATTGAAGTTAAAAAGTATGTAAAATGTAACTCATAATAGTGTGTTTATAAAGACCACTGGAAAAGGTAAAAAAAACAAAAAAAAAAACAAATCTATTATAGTTTTAAAGACCACATTTTAATACCACAGAAAGAGCAACCATCTCATTCAAACCTGGAGATTGAATGGCATTAAGTTTAAATTACCATACCAGTTCTTTAAGTTCTGGGTTCAATGACCAGTTACCACCTCTAGGCTGAATGGTGACTTTCTGAATAATAGCAAATTTAAAGTCATAGGATCTCTGACAACTAAGGGTGTGTTTGAAAAGTGCATTATTGTTGTTCTTCACCTTAATATCATATAGGTGTTCAGAAATCCTTTTATCTGATGCACATTCTATTCTCCCTATGTAGAAACCTGAACAATGACTACACAATCAAATATGCCACTCCACTTGTCTTACAATTGACTTTACTCAATCTAATAACACTATAAATACCATTGTCCAATGTAATCTGCTCATCAGTCCGAATGTGTGGGCACTGTTTACAAGTCCCACATCTAGATGTCCCTCTCTTCACTGGCATGGCCGGCCTTAGGCATAGGCGAACTAGGCGACCGCCTAGGGCGCCGTACAGGCTGGCCTTGGAAAGGGCGCTATTTTTAAGTGTTTATTTTAATTAATAAAATCTGCATTCTTCTTGGCTCCCTGTTCAGGAAGCCTGAAGCATAGCATGAGACGGGTTGAGCGGCACCCTCCCACTTACAGCTGCAGGAGGGATTGAGCACCCTTCCACTTACAGCTGCAGGTTGCCCCGGAGACTAAAAAAAAAAAAAAAAAAAAAGGAAAGAAAACATTCAGCGTCATGACACCAGCGTGGACGTAAATACATTCTAAAGTAGGTGTATGCGTGTTTGTGTTTTTGTAATTTAAACTGCTCACTTCAAAATCAATTTTTATCGACAAGCCCTAATCATTAGCCCCGTGTTATTAAATATGATGATTGTTGAGAAAAGGAACACAGCCCTAAGTATTCAAAGTTGGAATACAGAGTTTAAAGTCTTGCTTGCCACATCAATATTTCAGTTAATAGAGTTCAGCACTGCAAAGTGATTAGAACATTGCAATATTTCATACTAGTAGTTAATGTTACAACATAAGGAAATGTAGTTGCGCTTGCTTACTTTTGCAGATTGGCTTAACATGTGCACTTTTATTAAAATTTTCCCCTTGCTGCATAGCCATCTTGGTACTTTGATTTTTGCAATCTACAATCACATTTGCAATAATCTAAGCGGTCGGTTTACCAACTCTTATGTGACCAATGTATTCGTACCAAATGGTACTGAAAAACTATAACTCTTAAGTACAATGTACACAACAGCCACATACTGGTTCACTCTCCTAAACATCAGAGGGAAGGACCACCGGTTATGATGAAGCAAACTTTGTAATCTGCAGCACAGACGTGTTCTGCACGATTTCATAACGGTTCAGTGCTCTGAGAGAACAGTTACGGGCAAAATAAGTAAATGCACACATACAAATACAGCCGGCTACTCAGGTATTCTTGGCTAAAACTTAAGATGCATAAGTAGTCTGTGCAGCCTAGTGTATGGTAAAAAGTGTATGGTACTAACTCCTGGCAGTGATGATTATGTAGCTCTGCCTCATTCATTCATGTTTTGGTCTTGTTATATTCAATTAAGCTTTTGACTGCTATGAGTTTAAATCGATATAAAACAGTTAGTGTTACTATGACAATGATGTGTTGTTATGAACAAAATTTAAATGCACTTGTGCTATTTTCAGGGCTTTTTTGTGCACTGAACTATTATTACATAGTTTTAAATATTAAATTATCATAAAAAAACTATTATAAAATTGCACGATGACAGTGTTTAGAATGGATGGAGTTCCTTGAGTACTGTGATAACTTCTGAAGGGTTTGCTACCACAAAAAGCTTGTGAACCACATCTGTGTAGAGATAACTTCAAAGCAAGTATGGCCCTAGTCAAATGGCTGCTGTAGTGTCAGGAAAAGAGCTCAGTACCACAGACAGTAGTTTTTTTTTCTTTTGGGCTAATTCTTGAACAGTGTTCATCAGTTCATCAGGCTCGTTGTGACCTGTGTTGCCTTGGTAGAGATTATCATAGCATTCTATGGACATCACTGCATTCTTAAGACATTTTTCCCTGAGCTGCTTTTAGAGCCATTGATACCTGAAGAGAACTGATTTACACAAATGTAAATGTCGTGTTATGGTTTCCTAAAATTATTATATTTCTGCTTATTCTCTGAACATCAACATACAGACAGACTTTGAATGGTATGAGATCTCACATTCCAATCTTTGCTGAATGAGCATGTAATTTGATAAACCGAATTGTGAATGTAGCACAGTTACCATGAAAAGCAGTCTTTGATGTTGCATGGAAAACAGGTTTTGACACTAGGCTTTTCTGTCCCATTTGGTATTCAATGACATTACAAGAACAGAGCAATGCATTGATGAGCAAAATGTGGTTTTGAATGAGGACCAGTTGCTGACATTCTGTGACAAACTGCCAGCTTGTACTGAATCTGAGCTATTTATGTACAGCTGGAGAGAGAGCGAGAGAGAGAGAGAGAGAGAGAGAGAGGGAAAGAGAGCTGTTGTATGGTGCCCATGTTGTGATAGTATTTATCTGCGATCTACATATAAAGGCCAACATATTAAACCATGATAACTTCTGAGTCACCAGGCTGACATGCAACTAAATGAGTGTATGATGTGAAACTAAATGAATATCATTCCAATATGACACCTTGAAACCCAGTACCTCTAAAGAAACTTCTTAGCCCCAGTTGCACAGCACTACTTACTCAAGTACATATATCATTGAAATACATGTAGCAAAATGAGGTGAGTTTCTTGCAGTGGCAACAATGACAAAGTAAAGACAGCAGTATCTACATTTTAAGGGCAGATAAGGGTTCTATACTTCTAAGTATGTCCTCCTTTGCATGAGATGCCTAGCAGCTATGAACTTGTCATTTTTAGTCATTTCTTATTGCAATATTACCAGTTTACCAATTTTTAATGTAATGTAGGCAATTAATTCTTCAAGGGCAACAGGCACTGAATTTGTAGATGAAACACTAGATGTAAAGTTGTTTGCCACTGGCAATCTCTTCATTAGTAACAGATTTCTTTAATGTGGAATTGTTCAGATGATTTCTCTTCTGCAGAGATTGTTTGTATTGAGTGATACTGGTGGATTGTAATGACAGAAGTCTGAGTACCTTTTATGGTTGGACTTTTTTGAAATGGGTAGTTTTGTCATTATTGGTTTATATATTTTGTTTCTTTGCTTATTAAAAAAATGCTTAAAACTACAAATGTAAAACACATTCTAACAAGTGGTGCTGTTATTACATAAGGAATACAATTTAATGCAATCAGGAAGTTGAATCAAAGAACAAATACATGTATGCATGGCCGTAAAAATGTGTGCAAGGAGTCTGTTTTGAAAACAGCCCAAATGTAAACTTAATCCTCCACTGACCAGATGCATTTTCTATAAATATGGGTTTTAATGCAGTTTCAGTGGCAGAGAATTGTACTGTTCATGCTAAGCCTGTTTTCATTGCAAGATTGTATTGTTTATCAAATGGCTCTCTGTGTTTGTGCTATTCTAGCTTAAGCTTCTGTACACAGAGAGAAGAGATGTTGCTGTTCTACTTTCACTGAGCTGTAAGGTTTGCTCGCCTACCCAGAGTAAATTAAACTGTTTAGATTAACCTAAACAAGCCTTTGAACAAAGGCACATAGGCTTCTATTTTCTGAAGACATGACTTTTATAGTAAAGTATGTGTGAAGGAGCAACAGATAAAGCAGGTTTATTAAAGGAAATTTCCATCTTCACTTGCAGTTTAAACTACATTACAAGGTATCCTTTCTTCTATGCATTTAAATAATTAAAGGAAATGACTGGACTGGCTTTTTTGGGGAGTGAATGACTGGAGTGTTTTTTGGGGGAGTGACCTACCTGTGGGCGTGGCTTGCATGGGGTGTTTCATGAGTATATGGGTGGGGCTTAAGGGGCGCCGGAGCACTACTTCACCTAGGGTGCCATGTCAACTAAGGCCGGCCCTGTTCACTGGCATAATGTCTAGTCTTTTATTATTAAACTCCATATATAGTTTGAAGTTAAAGGCAGTTTAAAATTAATCCTTAATGAAATTATCCATGATGTCCCTAAAACTTTGTCCTCATAATGCTGTATATTTTTTATCCTATTCTGACAAAATGACTTCACTAATATCCTAACTAAACTTTAAGGGGTACCCTCTTCTCTAAGAGCATGGACTGTAGTTTTTGAAATTCATAAATTACTTACTCCTTTGCTGAAATCATATGCACCGTATGAATAAACTGGCCTCTTACCAAACTCCTTTTTTGTGATAATGGATGAAAGCTATCAAAATGAAGGTAAGAGCTGCTAAAAGTGGGTTTATGATATAACTTAGATACAAACCTGTTATTGCATGTACTAATATAGGTGTCCAAATAATTCAAACCCTTTCTATGAAATTGCCATGTGAATTTCAAAAATGTTGTCATGTTGTGTAAATACTTCACAAACTCACCCATCATATGTTCTGGACTTGACCATAGAATAAATAAGTCATCCAGGTATCTAAGGTAAAGTTTAAAATGTTCAAAGAAAGGGGAGTTAAAAATGTGTGTGTGTGGGGGGTTCCAGAATAAGAGAACACGATTTATGTTGGTGGGGGCACAAACTACACCTATTGCTATGCCCTTAACATGCCTGAAAACTTCTCCTTCAAAGAAAATAAAATTGTTGTTAAGAACAACATTCATAAGGTCCATAAAAAGGAAAATGTCAACATCTGAAAGGTTGTACAGTCCACCAAACTTTCATGAAAAAACTCTAATCCTTCTTCTTTAGGAATACAAGTAAATAAGTCAATAATATCTATTGTAAGAAAATACAATAATGATGAAAGAGAAGATGAAATTCTACTCAAGAAGTCCCACGACTCTTTCAACAAGTGATGGGTCTCTTTAAGTAGGTTTTAGTTTTTTGTCAAAAAATGTGGCTGTGTGGTAAGTTTTGACCCCTGAGCTGCCACAATAGGTCTGTATTTTAGTTTATCTGTACCCTTATCAATTTTAGGAATTCCAAAAAATAAAGGTATATTTAATTGTGGGAATGTATAAATATCTAGATCAATTCTTCCTTCTAAAGATAACTCTTCCCAAAATAAATCAATTTTATGATTGACTATGTTAATCTCATTATGTAAAGAGGCAGCATAAGTATTTAAATAGTATAACATTTTCAACATGTCTGTAGAATATTGTAGAGTCAGCTATAACAGCTCCTCTTCCCTTATCCGGCCTCATCACTCTTATGGTTCTATCATATCTGAGTGCATTAAATATAGAATATTCCTTGTTGCTTAAATTTTTAATCTTAGAATAATTATGTTCATTAGCCAGTTTATAATGATCACTGATATAGGCTTTCTCAAAAGCCTATAATCCCAGGCAAGTAGGGGGATTAAAATACTTTTTTATTATTCTCCTTGCTTTTACCCTCACCCTTGCCTGCATTATTAAAAAACAAGGTTAAATTAAGTTTTCTTACAAATAATTTTAAGTCAATAAGAGAATCCATCATGTTAAAACATGGGGTGGGTACAAATTTAAAATCTTTCTCAAATAAACTAAAATGTTCCCTAGTAATGGGGATGTAACAAAAACTGTACATATTGCATCCATTATATCACAGTGTAACTCCATCATTGTGTAATACAATTACCATTGTCTCGCCCTTCTTTTCTCTTTCCCTCTCGTTTTCCAGTTCCCTGTGTTGTGTGTCCTCTGTTCGTGAGGATCTCAGGATGAACCTGGGTCTTTCACCTAGGAATAAATAACAAGAAAAAATATATCTGACCACCACTGACGAACAAAATAACCACTTTATTAAAATAAAAAATTAAATGCAGTGCACAGTAAGTGCTTTCACTGCTTCATGCAACTTCATCAGACCATTAAACAGAAGATAAAGCATCCATATTATAAAAAACTTTTCACATAACCAAAAACAGAGCACATGCATACAAGCATGCCCTTTAGGTTAACGTAACACTAGCTGTACAACACAATCATTGGCACAACCCCATTCAGAAAAAACCCATTCATAAAAATTAAAAGTTTCTCTTAAAGGGCTTACTACATTAATGGGACAACCCACATACTTTCAATACAGGTTTAATAGAAATATTCCCATTCAGCCCTGAATATTTATCAGCTTGTAAAAATACTATACATCTTAGTTCAACATATTCTGTCCTATTAATTAAATCTCCTCCCGAGATGTTCTTTCACAATCTCTAAGACAGTAAAATTAAACTTATGGTCAGGACCATTCTCAGCAACATGCTTAGTTAATGCACTACTTTCAGTGGAATTCCTAATATAGCCAATGTGCTCCAGTATTTTCTCTTTAAAACTATGTTTGGTTTTCTCCACGTAATAAGCCTCACAAAGAACACATTGAGCATAATAAACCACATTTTTGGTCCTGCATTCAGCATAAAAACTGAAGTCAAGTCTACACTGAGTAGGTGGACATAAAATAAAACAAGCAGACCATATAAAGGTACATGCAGAACAACTCCTGCAAGGGAATGTTCCTAAATGATCAGAGCAAACAGTACTAAGATAACTATTACTAAATCGCAGAAAGAAAGGCATTGCTTGAATTGTGTGATAGAAATGACATTGTAGTTAAACCTGCCGATAAGGGGGTTAAAACTGTTATTATGGGCTATGATAAATATCAACAGCTGATGCTTGAATTTTTAAGTGATGTAAATATCTTTAAAGTTATTAGTCATGTTGATATGAATAATATAATTCATAAGATTAAATGTGAACTGTATGATCAACTAATGCAATTAGCCATTACACCAGAGGAATATAATTATTTGTATATTGAGCACCCAGTATGTCCGGCCATTTATGGCCTGCCCAAAGTACATAAGGACTTGCTCCACCCACCTATGAGACCTACTGTCTCTGGTGGGCAGTGGGCTATTACAGCTATATCTAAATATTTAATTTAGATCAGCAACTTAAACCCTTACTGAGACATAGTAATGTTTTTATAAAAGATACCTGTGACTTTTTAGAGGCATTATGCCAATTTTTGGTTGGTAAAGATGTTTCAAATTTCTTATTTGCAACAATGGACATAAAGTCCTTATTTACAGTCATTCCAAATTACGTGGGTATCAATTCTGTAAGAGAATTTATGGTGCACCGTAGTGGCTATTCAGCTAATAAAATGTCATTAGTTTGTTTCCTTCTTGAACTTGTTCTCCATAGTAATGTTATTTATGTTTAATGATGAGATCTACCATCAATTATCAGGCTTAGCAATTTAATTTTCCTGATTTAATTTTCTATAAACGCTTTGTAGATTATATAGTATTGTTGTGGACAGGAGATAGAAGTGCATTGGAAATGTTTGTTGAACACCTATGTAGTACTACTGAGTTTCTTTGCTTTGACATGTGTTGTTCGAGCAATGAGATAAATTTCTTAGATGTAAAGTTGTTTAAAATTAATAATAAAATGCAAACTACAATTTTTAGGAAGGATATACAAACTACCAGATATATCCATAACTCTAGTATGCATCCGAAGCATGTGTTCAAAGGTGTAGTAAAGAGCCAGTTCTTAACGGCTAGCCAGATTAATACTACAGATGAAGGGTTTTTATCAGAGGTTCAAGCCACATCAAATTATTTCATGCATAGAAGTTATAGTAGGCCCTCTTTGACAAATATTGCTGAATATGTTAAGGTAGAGCATTATAGTTCAGCTCAACCATATTTTTATAAGGCTCTGGGGATCCTAGAATCATTAACTATCCTAAGGAATATAACATAGGACATGTTATGAAATTTACTAGGCACTCATCACAGATTAGGAATATTATTGAGAGAAATTGGACCATCTTGAATTCTGACCATGTTGCTAAGAAGATTGTTGGCAATAAACCATTTTTGTATACAAGAAAGAAAATCTGAAACAATTGTTATGCTACAAAGATCTTAAGACAGAGTTTAAAGAGGCAGCTGTTAGTCATAGGAGCACCATTACTTGCTATAATTGTATATACTGTAAGTTTATTAACACAGATATTGAATGTATACATCCAATCTCACATAGTAAATTTGCTTTCAAGACGTTTGGCACATTCAACACTGAGAATATTGTTTATTTGGTGAACTGTGTAAAATGTTCTAGTTTTTACATAGGAATGACCAATTGTAAGTTTAAAGAAAGGATATCCTCACATATTTCAGAAATTCGTAGGAAAGTTGACATTACTGCTTTGAGTCAGCATATCATGCAACAAGGTCATGACCGCACTTTTAAATTTAGGATACTACAGAGGATTTACAAAAACAAGAGGGGTGGTGATATTAATATGACAGAGAGGGCAGAGTATAGATGGATTAACCTTTTTAGGGCAGATATGCCCCCAGGGTTTAACAAAGTGAATAGTATTACACCCATTTTAAAGTTTAAACAAGTTTATGTATGATGTTTTATCTCTTTAATGTGTTACTTAAATGTTTAATTGTTTTATTAGTCTATGGATGCAATTGGCTGGCAGCGTGTATTTATTACTCAGGTGCTATGGGGTCCTGTATGTGTTTGATAAGGAGTCTGTACTTCAAAAGCTTACATTAAACTTTCTTTGTGGATGATTGGATTCTGGATTATTTGTCTTTGCAGTTTTGTGGCCAGGAACAGTTTTGCTAGTCAGGAAACTATGCAGAGGAGCACAAAGGCAGAGGGAACATGCGTACAACTTTGTTTATGGGCAGACTTGCTCTGTGAGATTGCATGGAGGGCTACAATGACTACCAGGGGTGAAATTACTGCAATGATTGCAATAGTAACACATTACAGAGCACTATACTCAGTGTAATGTACACTACAACAAATTTTTGCATAATGAAATATTGGATGTTGGGATGATCAGTAAGGGCAAATAAAATGCAACACTGATACACTAGGCAGAGAAAGTGTGCTGATTAAAAATGGCCACAGACATAAATGATAGGAATGAAGAAAGAGGAACAGGGCATGTACAATATGGCAATGTACACAAAATAGGATATGTCAATATATGTACACTTCCAAGACAAGGCAGTAGCACAAGACAGGGCACATATGTACACATCACAGTAAGTACTGCTGCTTACACCTCCTGTGCAAGCATATTCATATCATCATACTTGATAGTATATATGTGACTGCCACACAAGGATACATGTCAATGTAGATGAATGGTTGTGATATTAACATCACTGACTGGAGAGGATATTTAGCAAGGATGTTTTATCCAATAGAGGTATGTGCGTGTTGTTAAGATCTTCAAAATGGCTTGCCTGAATATGACTGAAATGTCAGCATACCTCACCAACAATCATGGAGAAAAAAGCAACAGACTCACAGACAACTGCTGACAAAAGTAGGCACAATCAGAAACAATTTTAAAACATTACAAACATTAATCTGTAATATTTCCAGAATATGTGAGTTCAAGTTATTATACATTTTCTGCACAAACAGATGTGAGCAACTATAATGATTGCCAGTATTCTATGAGGTGAAGTCACCACCCCTTACCCAAAAATAAACGGTCTTTGGAGTAGTTAAATCTGACAGTGTTGAAATCAGAGCCAATCCTGGCCATTTGAGAGGTTTGCATGACACATACGTAAGCCACAAGCTACATGTGCAAGAATCAAGCCCATGCCAACAATGTTGTCAGTGATCTCTGTATTTACTGGATGCAACACATAAATATGTATCACACATGTATCTTGTACAACACCTTGAAGGGAAGTCTGGAATGCCAATTATTACTAGGTCTGTACACCAAAGAATAGTTCTGTATGGGCAACAAGACATGTGCAAGTTTTCTGTGCCAAATATAATACACTTGACTAAAGCATTCCTGGCTGACAGTTATCAGTCATAAGGATAACACTTACAAACAACACACTGTAATGAGTGGATTCCCTACACACTGCTGGGTATTGCATGCATATGTCACATGTAATAGCAATGGATATTGTCTGAAGTATCTGCAAATGATGATTGAATTAAGAAATGGTGTGCTCTAATGA
Source organism: Protopterus annectens (assembly GCF_019279795.1). Classification (NCBI taxonomy): domain Eukaryota; kingdom Metazoa; phylum Chordata; order Ceratodontiformes; family Protopteridae; genus Protopterus; species Protopterus annectens. The sequence continues at coordinate 1,736,558,668 of NC_056741.1, read as the reverse complement.
ATTGTAGAGTAGTAGGTCAGACTGATGGCAATGGATCAACTATGTCAATGTGCACAGAAAGTACAGCAGTACAAAGTCTAGCATCAATGAGACAGGAAGCTGTCATTGTGATATTGTTCACATACCAAACAATGCATGGAGCAGACTGTAGAAGCACATGTCAAAACTCAACACATGTGCCACATGATCACTGTCCCCTGACATTGACATTGAAATTATGCTAGCACAAAGTCCTGACATGCATGCATATGTGTCCATGCAAACTATCATGTGGTAATACAGATGTGACGTACTGTTACATCTGTGATGCTGTGCAAAGGATAGAATTGGACTTCATAGTTTCATAGGAGAGTACTAGGCTAATGTTCAAAGATGATAGAAAATCCTAGCAATATTTAACATGAGTTTCACAATTTTAAATACCTATGTGAACAAAGTTCACATATTTATGAGCCTAGGCTATATTATCTAAGACCAACCGACTCTATCCATGAGGGACATGGGAGTAACACCATTAGTACAATTACCATTAACCATCCATTGACACAGTTTGCACTTGAATAGGGTCAGGAAAGGCCTTTGATTTATGTGAATGGCAAGCTTGTTCCAGAGAAGGTATAGTGTCTCAGAGATGTTTCTGTCTCTCCAGCATAATTTATTATGTTGGAGGCTAGGTTAACAACCTTGGAACAAGTGACTCTCATGCAGTTTTCTTTAACAATGTGTAATATTTCCATCAAGGCCAGATTGTAGAATTCCCTGCAGGGCAGACACAAATCAGTCCTTAGTCTGTAAGGAACAGAACACAGTAATATACTTTACAATTTTTCCACATAGGACTTGTCTTTTACACCTTGTATCTTTATTGTGCAAAATCTCTGGTGTTGCACTAGCTGTTGCAGATGTGTGCTGAGTTACATGCAAAAGGGTGCATTGTTCTCAGTTATTGTTGTGATGAGAGCCGAGTACAGTGGAATTTTAAAGTCTTTTGATCTTGATGACCTGCACATTCTCATGAGTTGCGCCACATAGAAGGGATTTTTCACCACTCTGGATACATGGTGTTCGACCTTCCAATTACTATCCACCTGAGTAAACAAATCACATACAACTGGGTCCACTCACCGGGGTGTGCTACCTGTATTGTAATTGGTTTGGGTATTTGCTTTTAAAAAACAGAATAAATATGCTTTTTTGGACATTTTAGTAGTGTGTCTCCATGGCTCTATTATCAATCATTTGTGTAAGTTACTACTTTCTGCATTATATCAATACCATTAGTAGCGTCAAAGATTGTCCATAATTTGCAGTCATTCACAAATCTGGTTGGACAAAGGCTAAGTTTGCCTTGACTTCTGTGAATTAAATACCAAACAGGAAAGGGCCTAGTACAGAACCCTGTGGTACTGCACTGTTTACTGGCCAGCCTATTGCTAGAGGTGAATTCACACACTTTAACAGTATATGTCCTGTTGGTGATCCATTGTACTACACCCTTAGTGACGTAGTGGTTTATGACCAGTTGAGACAGTTTTTCTGTAATACCCAAGAGGAGAATTGTGTCAAATGCCTTGGCCAGGTCAAATTATGTGGGATTCACATTTTGGCCCTCATCCTTAACCTTTGTAACCTTCTCGAAGAAGTAAACAAGATTTAATAGACATGATCTAGCCTTGATGAAGAACAAAATGTGCTGGTTACACAGTCAGGAGTTTACATATGTCCTTGTTGATAAGGTTCATAATTATTCTTTCCATTGGCTGCCAGATGACACTAGTCAGGCTTATGGGTCTATAATTACCTGTGCCGGATGATGTTCCCTGCCTTGTTCAGACAAATGACAGTTGCTGTCCACCATTCTGCCAAACAATATACTGTCTGTAGGCTGTGGTTAAGTATGGATCCAACTGTGACTGCTAGGTGATATTTTGAATTATTGATAGGCCATCATGGGAGGTTGTCAGGGCTCATCAATGTCGTTTTTAGCCTTAGAGAGTGCACAGATGAGAAAATATGCTGAGTGATTTCTGTCTGTATGCATCATATGATGAGCAGTGTGGTTGGGTTAGAAGTTTGAGTCAAATCTGTCAGCTAGCAGGTTGTCTCTTGCCTCCAGGTAAGTATTGGTAGTACCATCCACAACCATGTGTGTGTGCATAGCTATGTATTCCTAATAAGATGTAATTACTTAACAAAAGATTTGTGACAACACTGCCAAATACAACTTTGGGTATGCATCCCATGACACACAGTATAACTGTTAGTACAATCGTACATCTCCACCTAATTCATGTCATTACATCAGTTGCACATCATATGCCTATATGTTTATCATTTGAAAGGTGTAGTTGAAGGCTCAGATACCATATATGGGCACATTACAAATGAGGTGGATGTGTTGCACCCAAAACAGTAAATGATACAAATGCTGACAATCACACAATGCTGCTGGACAACATTGTGTCTTACATACAATGAATTCCCCAACATTGCAAGTAAGTATGAGCTGGTTTTGTTTGTGTATATAACAGCAGTACAATGTGTGGATGACACAAGATGTATGTGCCCATATCAGTATGTTGTAATACTGCTGTATGTCACATAGCAGTTCATGATGTTAGGCATACACATGCATACATGTGCCATTCTGCAAGTGTCACTGTGAAGGTTAAATAAGAATTGTGTAGAATGTTAATACACTCCATGACAAAAACACATGCCTTACTAAGGCAACAGTATACATAGCATCACCCCATGTCAACAGTCCACAAGAGGCATATTACTACAGTTGTAATGAAAGGAACGTGTAATAAAATGGTAGCACTCTCCATCAATACATTACCTTAAACTACAGATTGGAAAACACTGTTGTAGAGCTACCGTAGTACAGCACATTTGGATGACAGCAACATTCGCATGTGTTATCTTCATAGGGTCATAGGACATTACTAGGCTAATGGCCAACATCACATAAAATTCTAGCAATTAGTATAGCATTTAAACCAACATTGCCATATTTATATGATGGTAGATAGTAGGGCTACATACATATGTGTGTACATGTGGGATTATATTATATACTGCCTCTGTCCATATGTAATGTGCACCACCCAATGACATAATTAGCAATCACACATCCAGCGGTCAGCAGATGGCTTGCAAATGGTCCTGGAAGGGCTGTATGTATGCATCTATGACATGATGGCATCATCCATGTTTGTGCAGGAAGCATGTCATGTTGCCAGAGGGAATTAGGGTATCTTGGATTCAAGGTCTATGTTAAAGGTTCTCCTGAGTGAGATTCAAATGAAAAGAGATTCTAAAGATCATATACTGGCAGCAATATACCAACAACCACACACATAGCAGTTGAATGAGGTCAGATTTGAACATTAGGCCTGTGTAGGTATACAACTCGGATTCCATACGACACAACAATAGTCTCACCACATATATCTGACTTTACACTATCACAGTGCACTTTACAGAGGGTTACAATACAGTCTCAGTGTATGTTGAGAAGATGATGTTTGGAGGAGTGTGTCACATAGATGTGGATTCACATCTTGATGTAAAATTGTCTACCCAATCATATTGTAACACACACACACACACACACACACACACACACACACACACACACACTCACACACGCACTCAAACTATCTACCTAAATAAGCTAGAGAACACGGTAGTTAATGTTCAAGCCAACACAGATATCTGAGTGTGATACTGTCAGAGTGAACTTTAGAGGGGATCACATCATAAGTGAATGTTTATAAGAAGTGGACAGGAGTGTATGACATAGCTGTAGTCTTACAGGCAGTGTTAAAACTGTCTCAAGACTGAGTAGAATGAACATGCACACACAAGTTGACCACAATTAAATTAGAACCCCTTCCTAGTTATCTACAGAACACAGTACCTAATGCAAGTGCCACTGCACAATTCTGACTGTCATCTATATATACAACAGGCATACACCCATGTTTGAATTGTAGCTGCTGTACTGATATTTTTATGAAGGACAACAATATGTACATCCATCCAGTTTCAAATAAAAAATATGTTTTTAAATGTACAGCAACATGCAATACTACATATGTAATTTATCTAGCTAACCTAAAATGCCCTTCATTTTATGTTGGGAAAAGTAAAAGGAAACTAAAGGAAAAAATAATAGAACATAAGTCAGAGATACACAGAACCAACAATAAGACAAAACCTCTGTTGAAGCAGATGAAAGGAGAATAGCTCCGCAAAAAATACACTTTATTCACAGACAGGATTGAGCGCTTTCATAAGGTTATAACAAAACTTCATCAGAATCAATGAGCATACTGATTGTATTGACTTAAGAACTTCAAGCACACAGAATCACCTGACCTACCCTGCCAATTAAAACCCTTAGTTAATAAACATTAACCCACTAATTATTAAATACATGAACAACATATTTAAAAATAAATATAGAAGTTAAATAAATACTTCAAGATGAAAAAATGTACTTAAAATGTGAATACAAATGTATCAAAAAAATAAAAATAAAAATGCTACTTAAACATAATAGGACCTTAACCTCAAAATACTGGCTACTGAAATAGATTTGTTCAACCCAGGGGAACCATGCCATTCAACTTCAATTGCCAAATCAATTCCTTATATTCAAGAAGGTCACACCAAGGTCCCCCCAAATATTGTTTGTGAACTGTATCTATACCAAAAAACAAAAATTCATGATCTGGATGGTCCATTAAATGGCCATAAAGGGAGTTGCTTGTTTTTTTATTTCTAATGTCATAAAGATGTTCGTATATTCTCTCCCTGAATACCTACATAAAAACTTGGGCATTTTTTACACCACGCCAAATAAATAATACCCACAGTTTTACAAGAAAAGTGAAAGCTACTTCTGATTAAAATATTATTAACCTTAACCTCACTTTTTTCTAACAATAATGAGCACTGACTACAACTTCTACACTTTTTTAGGGAAGGTTCAAATGACAAATTCACCACCGTAACAGGTACAAGCAAGCAAAATCTGAGGGTAATGCTACTCAATGCTAGAAGTCTAAACCTCATAATGCACTAACTTGAGGCACTCCTTAAAATGGAGAACATTGACATCTGTGCAGTGACAGAGACCTGGTTCAAAGGTCCAGAGAGCACACCTGCATTACTAGGCTATAATTCATACCACACCTTTTGGCCACCTAACCCGGACTGAAACACTAAAGGCGGAGGAGTGTCCATATTCATTAAGAATATCCACACCTCCAAGCTAGTTGCTCAGCATAATGCATCCGAGATTATCCAAGTTCAACTAACTCTGGGCAAGACTGCAATCCAGATTGTAGCTTGCTATAGACCCCCCACCATGCTCCAGGATTCCCACTCCTCTTTTTTTGATACACTGGAAAATATTAGGGTACAACCCAACACCCTAATAATGGGTGATTTCAACTACCCCACCATTAACTGGGAAAACTACTCATGTACCAACTCTTTTGCTCAACATTTTCTGGAATTCATAAATTCCAATGCCTTGGATCAACTTATCCACACCCCCCACCAGGGGCAGCAATATCCTAGACTTGGTCATCACCAACATGTGCGACTGGTGTTCCACACCAGAGGTCAGTTCCTCATTGGTCAGATCTGACCACAAGCTAATCACCCTAGACATCCACATCCCGCACCACCCCCCATTAGGGAAACAACCGTAAAAGATTTCTCCAAAGCCAACTTCACACTTCTTAGGACAGAAGTGGCAAACTTCATGACACCCATGCAGATGGACAATAGAGGTGCAACTGCTGAATCCTACACAAATGCACTTTATAAGCACTTACACAAGTGCATGGATCATGCTATCCCTAACAGAACCAAGATGCTATCCTTCAAAAAAAGGAAGCCAATCTGGTGGTCTTCTGCCGTAAACAAACTTTACAATAGAAGAAAGAAACTGTTGCAGGAAAGAGTAAAATCCCATGATTGGAGGAACTCCCTGGTCAGCCTCAGTAAGAAGCTGAGATTCCTCATAAAATCCTCTAAAGCTTGTTATGAAAACAAAATTGCCACTGATTCTAAAGACAACCACAAAGCATTCTATAGCTATGTCAAGAATCTCAATGGCAACACTCAGATCTGCTCTGAGTTACAGCACAATGGCACTAAATATACAGAACCAACTGATATTGCCAACATCCTGGCAGATAGGTTCAGTGCTAACTTTACCCACCTCTCACCCCCTAAAGGGCCCATCTCTATACTGGAAGAATGCAAAGTACCTTGCAATTAATTCCAACTAATCTTGGCTGCACAGGTAAAACCCACATTCTCCAAAGCGAAGAACACAGCATCCATGGGACCTGACAACATCCCAGGCTGCCTTCTACATGAATTACAGAATGAACTGGCACCCCCACCTAAGTACCATGTTCAGTCATAGCCGCACCTCAGGCTTTGTGCCCATTGAATGGTGCACCACAATGGTTATCCCACTCCACAAAGGGGGAGCCATGACAGACCCCGGGAACTACCATCCCATTGGCCTGATGAGCATGGTCTGCAAAGCCATGGAATGTATCATCATGGAACTCATAAACAAAGATATTGGAGATCTCCAAACTCTGGACCCCACACAGTTCGGGTTTGTAAAAGGCCGATCATGTCTCCTAAATCTGATAGACTTCTTTGAAGCAGTCACCAAAGCCACAGATAAGGGTAAGGTGGTTCACACAGCCTATCTAGATCTCGCCAAGGTGTTTGACACCATCCCCCACTCCAGAATTATAGATAAACTCACTAAACTTCGTATAAATCCCTATGCCACAAGATGCGTTGCCAACTGGCTTACTGACAGAACCCACACTGTGAAAGTAGCAGACTCCAAATCAGACTTCAGACCAGTGACAAGTGGAGTACCACAGGGTTCAGTACTGGTCCTCTCCTGTTTGGTATCTACTTCTCTGAAGTACAGGCTAACACAGAAGGTCTTTGGCTAACTAAGTTAGCAGATTACTGCAAACTAAGAGCCATAATCTAAACTCCTAACGATGTGGACATCCTACAAAAGGGCCTCACTGAGACAGATGCCTGGTGTCAAAGCCATGGCCTCAAGCTCAATGCAAAAAAGTAAATTGTCATCCCCTTTGGTAAAAGCTCTGTACCCATGAACTACCACATAGGCGGTAGTCTACTTAACACCGAAAGTGTGATAAGAGACCTTGGGACACAGGTGGATAGTAGTCTCTCCTTTGATAATCACATTGCCACAGTGGTCAGGAAATCCTTCTATGTGGCACACCTCATCACAAAAGGTTACTCATCCAGAAAAAAAGAGGTCATTGTTCCCCTCTAATCATCACTCATTAGACCCATTATAGAGTACAATGCCCTTTTGGTATGTACCTCACAAGACATCTACAACAATTGGAAAGGCCACAGAAATACCTCACAAAGAGGATTACTGGCCTCAAACAGATGCCCTACACAGACTGTCTGAAAAAACTCCAGCTTTACTCCATCACATATCGCCTACTCAGAGGCGATCTCTGCCTAACATACAAAGCTATGTCAAACCCAGAGCTGTTGGACATGCTCCACTTAAAGAAATCCCAATCCCTCTGAGCTACACACTCTAGGGACCTAAACCTTGTCACCACAATAAACAGAACATGCTGGAGGAATAGATTCCTGTCCCAGAGACTTTCCATACTCTGGAACAGACTACCTATCTATGTCAAACAAGCTCCTCATTAGCACTCTTCAAGAAAAATCTTGATGATTGAATGGGAAATAGGAAATTCACCCTGGAGATCACTTCTGTGGCTCTGCTTGCCAGGGGCACAGGGAAATAATTTTCTTGGGTGGCAAAAGCCAGGGTACCTTTTTGGCTAGGCTTATATAGGCCCTAGGGCCAAAAGTCTAGTACCTACCTATGAACCTATAAAAGTGCCACTTTGTTTGTGACTAAAATTTTGTATATGCTTGTCTTTAGATTCCAACAATTTTTTAATACATCCAGCCCACCTAGTAACAAACCTCGGTCGTTCCCCTAGAATTTCTTTCATCCATTCAAAAGCTTGAAAAAAGAGCCAGTTGTTCATAATAAATTTGACTAGGGGATAATCATAAGTGTAGGCAGTAATAAAACAACAAGCAACTCCCTTTATGGCCATTTAATGGACCATCCAGATCATGAATTTTTTTTTGATATAGATACAGTTTACAAACAATATTTGGGGGGACCTTGGTGTGAACTTATTGAATATAAGGAATTGATTTGGCAATTGAAGTTGAACGCCAGCCATGGTTCCCCCAGGTTTGATTGAATCTATTTCAATAGCCAGTGTTTTGAGGTTAAGGTCCTATTATGTTTAAGTAACATGTTTATTTTATGTTTTGACACGTTTACATTCACATTTTAAGTATATTTTTTATCTTGAAGTATTTATTTAACTTCTCTATATATTTTTAAATATGTTGTGCATGTATTTAATAATTAATGGGTTAATGTTGATTAGCTAAGGTAAGGGTTTTAATTGGCAGGGTAGGTCAGGTGATTCTGTGTGCTTGAAGTACTTAAGTCAATACAATCAGTATGGTCATTGATTCTGATGAAGTTTTGTTATAACCTTATGAAAGTGCTCAATCCTGTATGTGAATAAAGTGTGGTTATTGTGGAACTATTTTCCTTTCGTCTGCTTCAACAGAGGTTTTTTCATATTGTTGGTTCTTAGTTTGTTTTTTTTGGATTGTCATTATGTCCTCTGGAGAGGGAGTGAATGGAGGGTTCACTTTACCTGTTCCTACTCTTGAAGAGCTCCATTTCAAAATTGGACAACTAACCAAATTGGTTCAACAGTTACTGGAATGCAATGGTGCAACTGGCACATTAGGTCAGTGTTCTGAATTTCTAAACACTCCGGTTTGCCTGAGAGGAGCTTTGAATACGAATTCCCTGGTTACTGTGGGGGAAACAGACTGTGTTAATTTGGATAGTTGGCTGCACTCCACTATTTGCCTCACTCAAGCAGGTAACATTACTGGGTCACATAAGGACTCAATCACTGAACTGGAAAACATTTTGCTTTGGTGCAGAAAATTACAAGTTGAGAATACATTCTTGAATGAATGCATCAACATGGAAAGAGTTCCCAAGGCACTTCATCTTTGAAAGTGCCCAAATGACTTTGTGGTTGGGTCCCCTCTGCATTTGGAATTAGATTTTTTTAACAAGCAAGGGGTGGAATTATTGCACATTTTAAAAAAAAAACACAACCAAAATGCAATAGATTCACTCATTAAAGAAGCCAATCATTTGGATTCAAAAGTCAAAAAAGACTTGTTATTTACGGTACAAAGGGAAGAATATAACAGCATTTTTCGGAATATAGACTCGGTTATTAGTGACATACAGAAACGTAAATGTCACAAGCTTGATCTGGACTGGGTTGAATATCTGCAGGGGAGACCTTATCCTAAGCCTATAGGACTGCAAAGTAGGTCCAATGAAGTGATGAGTGAGTCTAACCTAAGAGCCAATCACCTAGGAGACGTAAGAGACGATGGATAGAAAGTAGAAGCCATCCCTTTGGAACAACCTTTGCCCAGACAGTCCGAAAGGATAAACAATTGCAACAATGGCCCACAGTGGAACTATCATGGGGGTCCACATCAGAAGACTTATCACCCACAATCCTGGAACCAAGGAAAGAGGTGAGGAGCGAATAGACAACCAAATTACCGTTAGAAGCCAGCTTAGAGCTGGTAGAAGCTTCATATGACTCAGGTACTGTAACTGGGGTTTCCCCAAGTATTTTAACTAGCCAGAATGGGGATTTTAAAATATATAATTATTCTGACTGGGAATTCAATGAAGATTTGTGTCTGTTACTTAGTAAAGGATTGACTTTTGTGCCAATGGCATTTTCATGGATTGAAACTCTGGTTATTGACTTAAAGCTTTTCTTACAAAAGCTTAATTTGAAAATATTGTTTAAGGGGGTGGATAACTCCCTAACTTGCAATATTTTACGTAAAAACAGTATTTTTAATCCAAAGCTTGCAATGCCTTTGTTAATGTTCGAAAAGATTTATGAGTGGAATTTTAGGACCTTAACCAGTAATCAAAACAGGGATGCAAATGCTTTTATTTTAAATGAGTGTGCATGGAGGTTACTTAAAGAGCTTATTGGTAACAAAGAAATTCGAGTTATGAAACCAGACAAGGGTGGGGGGATGGTCATTATGTCTAGGAGGGATTACCTGGATAGTATGTTTAAACATGTTTTTGATGAAGATTTTTACGATCAAACATCTCTGAATTTTATTAACATTTCATACAATAAGACTAGAATTTTTTTGAAAGGCATGTTTGACCAAGATGAAATCACCAGTGAGACTTATGAATATTTACAGGTTAAATTTCCTCTTGTACCCACCCTGTTTGGCATCCCAAAAATACATAAGTGTTTAGTTGACCCCCCCCCCCGGGGTGCGGCCAATAGTGAGTGGTAGAACTTTTATTACACACCCTATGGCTGTATTAATTGACCAGAAAGTAAAATCTCTTGTTTACGCAGAAACACACATTATTAAGGATTCATGGGACTTTTTACATAAGTTAAGAAATGTATGTTATAGTCCTGAACTGGCCTTTGTTACCACTGATGTAGTCAACTTATTTAATGTAATTCCCCAGGATGAGGATTTGGAGATATTTCATGATTTCATGCATGAATCAGGGGTTTTTAGTAATAATGAAATTAATGTACTAAACACCCTTTTAGAGATGGTGCTAAAAAACAATTTTGTATTTCTTGACGGACAGTTTTTTCATCAGAAGAAGGGTGTAGCGATAGGGGTGAATTGCGCCCCCATATTTGCAAATATAGTCCTTTGCATTGGGAAAAACATTTCTTGTTTAATACAGTGGATATGCCAGGCTGGCATTTTTATGCAAGATATTTGGATGATATTTTATTGCATGGGACTTAAATGAGATAGAGACTAGGAATTTTCTTGACTACCTACACTCAACTACTTCCTTCTTAAAATTTACGTATACCTACAGTAAGAAAGAAATTAGTTGTTTGTATGTACTGGTCTGAAAAGATGAGACAAAGAAGGTGTTACAGCATAATATTTACAGGAAGAGTACTTACTCAAACAGTCTTTTGCACTACAACAGTTGTCATCCAGCTCACCAGAAAAAAGGCATCATAAAAGGACAATTTATTAGATTAGCCCGTATGATATCAGATGAAGAGGCATTATATCAGGAGTGTGTTAAATTAACAAATATGTTTTTGGCTAGGAATTACCCACTTGTATTAATTGAAAAGATACATGAGAAGGTTTTAACTAAAAGATATACAGAGACAGCGAAGCCAATCATGTGTGATTTAGATTTTCCTAGTGATAAACAGACTAATAGTAATAGTGACACTAACTCTTGTTCTTTTATTACTACCTACACTTAAGATTATCCCCTAGTCAAACAGATTATTATGAACAATTGTTTTTTTTTCAAGCTTTTGAAGGGATGAAAGAAATTCTAGGGAAACAACCGAGGTTTGTTACTAGGTGGGCTGGATGTATTCAAAAATTGTTGGAATCTAAAGACAACCATATACAAAATTTTAGTCACAAAAAAGTGGCACTTTTAAGTGTAGAAGTTGTAGTCAGTGCTCATTACTGTTGGAAAAAGTGAGGTTAAGGTTAATATTTTAATCAGAAGTAGCTCTCACTTTACTTGCAAAACTGTGGGCATTATTTATTTGGCCTTGTGTCAAAAATGCCCAAGTTTTTATGTAGGTAAAACTGTCCGTCGATTCAGGGAGAGAATATGCGAACATCTTTATGACATTAGAAATAAAAAAACAAGCAACTCCATTTATGGCCATTTAATGGACCATCCAGATCATGAATTTTTGTTTTTTGGTATAGATACAGTTCACAAGCAATATTTGGGGAGACCTTGGTGTCACCTTATTGAATACAATGAATTGATTTGCAATTGAAGTTGAATGGCATGGTTCCCCCGGGTTTGAATGAATCTATTTCAATAGCCAGTGTTTTGAGGTTAAGGTCCTATTATGTTTAAGTAACATTTTTATTTTATTTTTTTGACATATTTACATTCACATTTTAAGTACATTTTTTCATCTTGAAGTATTTATTTAACTTTTATATATATTTTTAAATATGTTGTTCATGTATTTAATAATTTGTGGGTTAATGTTTATTAACTGTTTTAATTGGCAGTGTAGGTCAGGTGATTCTGTGTACTTGAAGTGCCTAAGTCAATATATTCAGTATACTCACTGATTCTGATGACATTTTGTTATAACCTTATGAAAGCACTCAGTCCTGTCTGGGAATAAAGTGTGGTTATTGTGGAACTATTCTCCTTTCGTCTACTTCAACAGAGGTTTTGTCTTATTGTTGGTTCAGAGATACATAGACAAATACAGCAGAATGCATAAAGTAAGCATATTTTGGAGAAAGGTACTGAGCACACCTTCAAATTTAGGGTGATGGAAACAGTGTATAAGCAAGTAAGAGGGGGTGATGTTAATAACCTTCTGGAGAATAAAGAATATGCATAGATCTTAAGACTGCAAACAGATGTATTACCAGGGTTGAATAACATGGTTAGTTTTAACTGGATTTAGGAAAAAATAGGCAAGTGGTAATGCTTGGTGAAGGTATGTACAGAGCTCCAGGTAGCAGCTTCTAGGATGTCCCTGGTAGGGACACCCCTGAGAAAGGCTGTAGAGGTAGATGCAGCCCTGGTGGAATGTGATCTTATCCCCTGTAGGGTAGGTTTTCCTTGGTGCTTATAGCAGAAATTAATGCAATGGCCTAACCACTTAGAAATGGTTTGCTTTGAAATGGCCTTCCCCTCTGCCCCTGCAGCAAAGCTAACTAGCAGCTGTTCAGATTTTCTGAAAGGCTTAGTCCTGTCCAAATAAAATCTAAATTGTCTGTGCACATCCAAAGAGTGCAGTATTCGTTCTTCTTTGTTTTGTGGATTTTGGAAAAAAGTAGGCAAATGAATGGACTGATTAAGGGCCACACTAGACACCACCTTGGGCATAAAGGAAGGATTGGTCCTGAGGGACACCCTGTCTGCATGGAAGATGATGAAAGTCTCCACTGCCATGAGGGCCTGTAATTCAGAAACTCTTCTTGCTGAAGTGATGGCTAGAAGGAAGGCTGTTTTCCAAGAAAGGAATTTCAACTCTGCAGTTGCAGATGGCTCAAAAGGAGGTAGTGTGAGCTTTTCCAATACAAAGTTAAGGTCTCAGGCTGGAGTAGGGGGTCTCCTGGGAGGTCTTAAATGTTTGGCCCCTCTGAGGAATTGCTTTAGCAGGGGGTGAGATAAGAGGGGTGGTTCAGTATTATAGTGTGCTGAAATGGCAGAGGCATGAATTTTAATTGACGAGAAGGAAAGGCCCTTGTGGAGCATCTCTGTTAAGTTCTGAAGAATATGCAGTACGCTGGGCACCATTGTGCCCATCCCATGAGTCTGGCTCCATGAACAGTATATTTTCCACTTTTCAGCACAGGATTTTCTAGTACTAGGCCTCCTTGCCTCCAGAATGACGTCTCGCACCTGCTTACTGAAGGATGTTATTGGAGAGCTCAAGGAATTAGCCAGGCAGCAAGGTTCATGGTTTGAAGCTGAGGTTGCAGAATCTGGCCCTTCTGCTGGGACAGCAGGGAAGGGGTCTGAGGCAGGTGCCATGGTTCCAGCAGTGACATACTGCGCAAGAGGGGGTACCAGTGCTGGCGTGGCCAGTCTGGTGCAATCAGTATTGTCCTTGGTTTGTCCTGTTCAATCTTTAGCAAAACTTTCGAGAGGAGAGGCAGAGGGGGAAAGGCATAAACTGAGAGGCTTTCCCAGGTGAAGCATAGGGCATCCATTGTCCAAGCTTGATTGTGGGAAGTCCTTGTGCAGAATTTGTCCAATTGGTAGTTCTAAGGGGAGGCAAACAGGTCTATCTCTGGATTCCCCGATTTGTTTCTTCAGAGGTTGAATATCTTTGGTTCCAGTTTCCACTCGTGTGTGTCCATGAGATTTCTGCTTAGGTCATCTGCCAGTGACTTTAGCTTGCCTGGCAGGAATTGAGCTTGTAGGTGAACTTGGTAGCTTAAGGCTGTGTTCCACAGAGCCAAGGCTAGTCTACAGAGAGTGTATGAGTGGGTTCCCCCCTGCTTGTTTATGTACCACATAACAGTGGTGTTGTCTGTCTTTAATCAATAAATGTCCTGGAAGAATGTGGTCCTTGAGGGCTGTCAGGGAATTTTGTATAGCTAACATTTCTTTTTGATTGATATGCAGGTGCATTTGACTTGGGTTCCATTTGCCCTGAATGCACTGCCCTGCCAAATGAGCCCCCCATGCATAGTCTGATACATCTGTTGTTAGGGTTTGGGTGGCATGGGGTAGAGTGAATGGGAGCCCCTTCTTGTGGTAGCAGGCCTCGGCCCACCAAAGGAACTCTGTCTTTATACAAGGAATGATAGGAATCACTGATTCCAGGTCCTGAGAATGTTGACACCATAGGCTTTTTAGATACCATTGTAGTTTCCTCATATGCAGTCTTGCATATGGAATTAGTAGAATGCAAGAGACCATGAACCCCAGGGTTTGCAGGATTTTCCTTGCAGATAGCTGGGTTTTTGTGTCCAGTAGTTTGAAGTAGGCTGTCAAATGAACTTGTTTCTCTGGCGTGAGGTAAGCCATCTGGGAAGTTGTGCTCAAGCTTGCTCCTAGAAATACAATTTGTTGGCAGGGTACTAGATGACATTTATTTTCATTTATGGTGTACCCCAGTGAGGTTAGAAGTTTCTTTACAAATAACAGATATTTTAGTAGCATGCCCTGGTTTTCTGCCTGAATTAGACAATCGTCCAGGTATGGATATATTTGAATATTTCTTTGCCTGCAAAATGCAATGACTGGAGCTAGACACTTTGTGAATACCCTGGGCACAGTAGATAAGCCAAAGGGAAGTGCAGAGAAGTGATAGTGCATGGAGCCTGCTCTGAAGCATAGGTATTTCCTGCAAGATTTCCTTGTTGGAATGTGCAGGTAAGCTTCCTTTAAGTCTAAGGTTACCAACCAGGCATCTTTGCCTAGCATAGGAAGCAACTGTTGAAGTGTTAGCATTTTGAATTTTGGGATTACCGGCCTTTGGTCTACTGGTGCCCTAGGCAAAGGGTCTCTACAGTGCCCCCACCACCACCTGGTGCACCTATCTTGGTCTACCTACACCATCCAGATTACTGGAAAAGTGCCCCTGCTAGACCAGCGCCCTAGGCGGTCGCCTAGTTGGCCTATGCCTAAGGCCGGCTATCCAGTATAGGATATGCAAAAAAACGTAAAACAGCGACAAAGCAGGAAGGATAAAATATATGATCTTTACTGACACAAATATCCAAAGCGCTTTTCGTCAAGCCCAATGCCTGACTTATTCAAAGGAAATGACATAACATTAACATTCACGTTAATATAGTTACATTAATTATTCAATTAACTAAAAGAACAGCCTGCTACAATAAATCATTAATCTAAAATTAATAATAAATCAAACCATACCAACACATTGTTAGTTCATATACATCCCTTAATGTTAATACTTACACAACCATAAAAATATGCATATATGAATGTATATAGAGAATATAAAATATGTGAAGTATAACACAAACTATTGTTCAAAGAAATTTTTAAAAATGTATTGTCATCTTTTGAGACTCTTTAGTTTTAAAAGGCTAGCAATTGAACAAGTATCATTTATACCAGGATGGCAGTAAGCATATAATCTCACCTGCCATAGTAACTCTGTTTCCTCAAATTTTAAAGGTCTAGGGCCTCCTCTTTGATCCATCGGAGTATGATCAATTGCAGTAAATTTAAAACTATGGTCAGGGTTAATCGCAACATGTTTAGCTAGAGCGTTCTCCATTTTCAGATTTTTAATAGCATATATATGTTCATATATGCGATCTCTCAGCCTTCTCATAGTTTTCCCAATGTAGAAGGCCGGACATAATTTGCATCTAGCTAAATATGTTACAAAAGATGAATTACAGTTTAATTTAAAACCTATTTTATATGTAAAGTTCCTAATACTAAAATGTGTACCCTCCTCAACATATTTACAATAGTTACAATTCTGGCATTTGTGCATACCACCATTCAACGCTAATCGCGTTCCCTTTAATTCCAAAATATTTTTCATATTCCTCCCCCTCCTATACACTACTTGAGGTTGACATCCCACTTTCTTATAAATACTCGAATACTTGAAGTAGGCTGTCAAATGAACTTGTTTCTCTGGCGTGAGGTAAGCCATCTGGGAAGTTGTGCTCAAGCTTGCTCCTAGAAATACAATTTGTTGGCAGGGTACTAGATGACATTTATTTTCATTTATGGTGTACCCCAGTGAGGTTAGAAGTTTCTTTACAAATAACAGATATTTTAGCAGCATGCCCTGGTTTTCTGCCTGAATTAGACAATCGTCCAGGTATGGATATATTTGAATATTTCTTTGCCTGCAAAATGCAATGACTGGAGCTAGACACTTTGTGAATACCCTGGGCACAGTAGATAAGCCAAAGGGAAGTGCAGAGAAGTAATAGTGCATGGAGCCTGCTCTGAAGCATAGGTATTTCCTGCAAGATTTCCTTGTTGGAATGTGCAGGTAAGCTTCCTTTAAGTCTAAGGTTACCAACCAGGCATCTTTGCCTAGCATAGGAAGCAACTGTTGAAGTGTTAGCATTTTGAATTTTGGGATTACCGGCCTTTGGTCTACTGGTGCCCTAGGCAAAGGGTCTCTACAGTGCCCCCACCACCACCTGGTGCACCTATCTTGGTCTACCTACACCATCCAGATTACTGGAAAAGTGCCCCTGCTAGACCAGCGCCCTAGGCGGTCGCCTAGTTGGCCTATGCCTAAGGCCGGCTATCCAGGATAGGATGCCAGGAGCTGTTTTTTCTGGGTACCAGGAAAGGTCTTGAGTAAAAACCTTGTCCCCTTTCTTCTGCTGGGACAGGTTGAACAGCCCTGATACTTAGAAGAGAGAGAACCTGCTGCTGAGCCTCTGCCCACTGATTTGGGGGTAGGTCTGGCCAACCATTTGGGGTTGGTAAGGTGTGGAAGTGGAATCTGTATCCTTGGAAAACTATATTTAAAACCCATTTGTCCTGGGTAATGATTTCCCAGTTTTTGGCATGCAGGGCGATCTTTCCCCAAGGGAGCAGGCAGTTGAGCAGGGCCTGGAAGGGTTAAGGTTAAGTCCTTGTGACATTTTTGCATAGTGGGGAGTTTTACTACTTCCAGATTTGGAAGTGGGAGTCGCCCACTGCTTAGGCCTGTGTGTACCTTGAGACTGTAGCCTAGGTGGTCTGCTGTTCCTGGGTTTGGGCTGAGAAGGCCTGGAAGAGACTGGAAAGGACCAATTCTTAGAAGACCAATGCCTACTAAATCTGGAAGGCTGTACTTGCAGGAAATCTTTAACAGTTTGCATAGATTTATCTTTTTCCTCCATATTTTTAAGGACTTCTTCTGCTTTGTTGCCAAACAAGCAGTCTTGGTTTAAGGGAGCATCCAGTAATTTAGCTTTAACATGATCTGGCAAATTTTGCTCCTTAAGCCAAGCATGCCTTCTAAGTACAGACCCAGTGACAGCAGCCCTGCAAGATGCTTCTAAAGAGTCAAAAACACATTGCAAAGTAAGTTTACCAACTTGTTCAGCAGAATGCATTAAATCTTGTAATTCTTTATGTTCAGCAGTCAGGAATCAATGTCATTTTCTGTGTAAGTACTCCCATAATATGTTGTTGATACTTTAACACATGAAACTGGCAGTTTAAGGCCCTAATGGCCAAAGTAGCAGAAGTGTATGCCTTCTTACCCATCTGTCCAAGGCCCTGTAATCTCTATCAGAGGGGGTAGGGTTTTTAGCAGTAGTAGCCTTAATGCCTTTTGGTCATTGGGAAATGGTCTCTGGATCTGCAGTAGGATTTTTGAAGAGAAACTTGTGTGAGTCAGGTACTCTGTAATACCGGTCAGGTTTTCTGGGAGCTGGAGGTAAAGAGTCTGGGGCCAGGCTAGATTCCAGGAAGGCATCATCTACAATGTCCAGAACAGGAGGGATAGCTAAAAGCCTGTCTTGAGGGAGGAGTAAGAATTCCCTAAGCCTCTTTTTGGATTCAGGAAAAATCCTGGCTTTCCCAGTGGAAATGCTCCCCAAGAGAGTGCAAGGTTTCACCAAAAGAAAAGTCTTCTGGAGGAGAAGCAGAGGGAATAGAATCTTCTGCATCAGAATCCTCATAGGTAGATAAGGGCAAATCCTGGTAATCAGAAGAAACAGAAATTTCAGAATCCTGATCAGAAGAATCAGAAGGAAAATCAGTTTTAGGACTCTTAGAGGGGGAAGGCTGACTTCCCCTAATTAAAGTAATAAGGTCTTCAGCCATTCTTATTTGTTTTTTAGGCATATGGGCCTGACCATGTGGTTTGTACATCAGTTTTCTAGGCGTGGGTCAAGTTTTAGGCCTTGAAGAAGAAGATGGTGTCAGTTTGAAATGCAAGAGTGTAGGCTTGAATACAGCCTCAGAAGCTGGTGCCTGCACAGTGGCTCCAGACCCATCCAAGGTAGAGACATCCACAGCTTCCATAGTTGAAGGAGCATCTTGCGGCATACCGGACTCCGAAAGGGTCTCAGCAGAGGCCTACAAATCTGAAGTATTGGGTATCAGGGGCTGCGAAAGTGCCTCACTGTGTACCGGTGAACTGGCGACAAGCTTAACAGAAGCGTTGTCGGCAGTTTTGGACCTATGCGGTCTGTCTCTGTATTTAACTTTACTTTTTTTCATAATATCGGTAGTCGAGTGGCTTACCGAAGCCATTTCTGGATAGTTAAACCGAGTATCAAAATAATTTGCTGCAAAAATAGCCCGACGATGAATAGCTCGGGGGTTGAATAAGGCACAAAACTGACAGCAAGAAATGTTGTGGTCTGGGCCTAAGCAAGGAATGCAGTATGAATAAAAATCTTTATGAGGTATTTGCTTTCCACAGATAATACAATTCTTAACTTTTACTGACATTGGTTAAGAGCAAGAAAAAGGATCCCCAATGGGGTACTTAGCTTTTTTGAAGACTTTGGTTCTGAAACTCGAAAATGAAAATTTCAGGAGTTGACCGACCGGCGCTTGCTAACTGCTTCTGCTTAGGGCACCACACAGCAAGAAAGACTGATGTAATGGCATCAGCTGCATGTTTTATACCCCTGACGACCTGACTTCATGGAAGAAGAGACAGCATCCGACGCAGGAATCCAAGACTTTGATATTCAGGCTGGCTGAGGGCTACCTGCAGGCAGATTACCCAAATGTAATGATTGCAACAGTGAAACACGAAGAACATCTAAACACAGAAGGTCAGTAGAATTTTGTGTTTATGGGTAAATTTCAGTAGCTGGCTAGTAAGTGTACTGCTGGATGCCATGAAGAAAGAAATACAGAGCACCTGGAAAAAATCAGCTACAAAAAGTGAGGAAGAAACACTGACTGAGAAAAGTTTTTCAGCTGTTCACCAAACAGCAATGCAACCTTCAGACATGACTTCCAGTAACCTGCAGGAAGATATAAGACAACTGCACACAACCTGGTTAAAATAAATGAAACACTGATGGAGTATAGCAACATAAACAACAAAAGACTGAAAAAAATGGAAGATGCTTTAATCAGATGTTCAAATGAGGTGAAAAAGCTGCAAAAAGCAGAGGCTGAAATGAAGGAAAAGCTGGCTGAATATGAGACTGCTCAGGAAGAGATGTTTCAAAAAAATAATAGAATTAGAGGACAGAACATATAGGGAAACCTGAGGATTTTCAGTTATATTAGAGAAGCTGAAAAGAACAGACGGCATACATTTTATGAAAGGACAAATAAGCAACTGGACTGGTAGTCCAAAGCAGGGGTTGTTCGTTGAAAGGGTACATGGTGTGTATGCTCCAAACCTGGCTATGAGAAAGCAACCTAGGCCTTTACTAGTAAAGATGGAATCCTACCAGCAAAAGTTGTTGATTCTGACAAAACTGTGGCAGAGGGACAAAAAATACTAAAAATGGAAGATAGCAGAGTGTTTGTGGAGAATGATTACTCATTGTACACCAGGCAGAAGAGGAGTAAAGTCATTTGGGGAATGTCAAGACCCAGGTGTGCAATTCAAACTGATGCACCCAGTGTCTTCAAGTTAATCTTCCCTTGGGGGGGAAATCATTTTTGATGTAGTACATGCTAAGGAGGAAATTAAAAAAATTGTCCAACAAAAAGTGAGCTGTGAAACAGAAGAATATTCTGCTTCTTGTTCTTCTGGTAATAAAGACGACAGAGAGACTGCATCTGTGAAACCTTTTCCACTGTTTCAATGGAAAATGCTTGCAAGAAGGAAAGGACCACAAAAGATGACTAGAAGAATCAAGAGGTTCGGACCTTAATTTACAATATACTTAGAAGTTATCCAGCTACAACCAGAAAAGTAACTAAATTGCAGGTCTTTGTTCAGTGTTTTCTTTTGTAGTTCAAGAGGAACTGAGGGGCCCCTCCTCCACACTACTGCACAGGTGTTAAAACTGTCACTGCACTGAGAGACCCTTGCAGAATCAATTTCTCAGACTACAAAAGAAAACCCTGAACAAAGGCCTGCAATATAGTTTTTAGAAATTCAAAAAGTATAAAAAATATGTTAGAAAACAAAAAGGATATGGAGTATAGGAAGAACGATGTGGAGGGAAAGAAAGTAGGAACGTACAAATGTGGACGGTGTAATCAATGTACATATATCAGTAATAAGAGTGAGATATTTATAAATAGTAGAAATATCCTAATCAAGAGTAAAGGTAAATATAGTTGTGATACAAAAGGGGTGGTGTATTTGGCAACGTGTGATAAGTGTCCTTCATATTACGTGGGAAAAACAGAACGAGAACTAAAGAAAAGAATATATGAACACGTATATGATATGCACAAAGGGAAAGAGACTAGTGCTTTATTTAAGCATAGCAAAGAATGTAGAGGATGCAAATTTTATTTCTTTGTGTTACAACAGGTGGAAAAGGATAGAAGAGGTGGTATTTGGGAAGAGATTTTGGAGAGTAAGGAATTGTGGTGGCAGGTGTATCTGGAGACTAGTAAAACCAGGGATAAATGATTATTTGAGTATATCATCCTTATTAAAAATAAGGGCTAATAAAATTTAGGAGTTTTTAATAAACATAGTAAGTGTTAGGATTTGATGTATGATTTATGTTACTTATTTATGAAATTATATTTAAGCAAAGTATAACGTATTTATGAATATTAGTTAGTTTTTAAATTCATTTTTGTATAAAGGAATTGGTATTTATTGTGTTTATGGAATGTTATGTGCAATATTGAATCTTGACAGTAGAGGGAGATGTTTCATTATGTTTAAACATGCTAGTAAGCACAAGCACTTTATTTTATAATGGTTGAATTATCGTAATTAATTCAATTTATGTATTTATGTATTGTATTTATATATATTTACAATGTTATAGGTTTTTAATGTATTTAGACATTTTAAATGTTATACATACGTATTTTATAGTTTATGTTTTAATTCAACATTAATATTAATGAGGCTTGTTGGTTCATAGGTTAATTTTGAATGTGTTTGGGGGCTTTACATTGGTTGGAGGGTTATTAATTTAGTATAAATAGATTAATTAAATGGGAACATATTGTCTGATGAAGTCCAAGTGTTTGGATGAAAACGCTGGGTATTTATTTTGTGTAATTGCGTTAATGTGGATGGTTCGTGGAGCTGTTATTAAAGACTTGAAGTGGACTCGTGGTTGCAGTTTCCTTTGGCTCGTAGCACTTGTTTGGTGTTTGTTGGTGCTTTCAAGTGCTTTCTGTTGTTTTTTTTCTGCAATATAGTTACTTTTATGGCTGTGGCTGGATAACTTCTAAGTACAGTGTAAAACAAGGTCTGAGCCAAACATAAATGAGGGTGATTAAAGACAGAAAAGAAGCAGTACTTTTAAAGAAGGCAAAGAAAATAACAGTGACCCTCCCAAATCCCTTTATATGCCAATGGTATGGGAATTCAAAGTTACTTCCTTATGTCTGGCATGAGTCATACAAAGTATTATAGGAAAGAGAAAGGCTTGAGGGTGTACAAGATCACGTTAATACATCAAGCCCCATTGGTAGCCATGTTGTGGAAAACAGACTAAAATTACAAAATAAAGCACTTGTGATTTTGAGGTGTTAAAATAGGTCAGGAAACAAATATAGAGTGAAAAAAAACAGTTACTTTTTTAGTTCTAGGGTAGAGTTTTCCTTTAAAGTATTTCAGAATAAGGCGAATCTCACAGAAAAAGAAGAGGATCAACTGCAGAATGCGAAGCAGAAAATAATGGATTACCTCTGTAACATATAAGAGTTTATAAAGACTGCTGTTATTATAAAAAAAAAACAGTTGCTTAACACTATAGCACAAAAACTTTTAGCACAATAACTCAGGCAAAAGAAAGTAGAAAGGGCTGTCACCAAGCTTAGGGAGCCCATAACAAGGAAGGTAACAACAGATCCTGTAGAGGTATTGAAAATATTTCAGAAATTCCATGAAAGTCTATATAAAGCAGATAAAAATGGAAATAAAAAAAAGATACAAATGGAAATGTTTATGGAAGAATTAAATATGCCAATGTTAGAGGTAGATGAGGCTCAATTACTAACGGTTAGGATAGGAGGAGATGAAATAAAAATTGTGATGTGCAACCAATCTACAGGAAAATCCCCAGGAATAGATGGTATTCCTGTGGAAGTTTGGAAACTAGAAGGGAAAAAATGATAAAGATCTAGAAGGTTTTGTTTAATAATATTTTAAGAAGAGGAGAAGTACCTATATCCTGGAGGAAAGCAGTGGTAGCTGTAATACCTAAAGATGGTAAAGATCCATCAGATCATACAGGCCCATTTGAATACTAATCCATGATTATAAAGTGTTCATGTCTATAATGGCTAAAAGAATGGTAAAGGTAATACCAAAATTGATAGACATGGATCAATGTGGCTTTGTGAAGCGGAGGTAAATATCTGACAACATTAACAGAACATTGATGATCCAGAGGGAAGCAGAATGTATAAAAATACAATTGTTGTTGGTGGGTCTTGATGCAGAGAAAGCATTTGACAGAGTAAGCTGGGACTTTATGAGCAGGGCAATAAAAGTGTTTTCATTTCCTGAAAAAAATTATAAGGTTGATAAGGAGGATATATGAGGTACTGGAGGTGCAAATTAAAGTGGGTGGGGTCCTCTCTGATAATTTCTGCTTGAGAAGAGGAACCAGTCAGGGGTGTCCTCTTTCCCCTTTGTCATTTCCATTATATCTAGAACGACTGGCAAAGAAAATAAGGGACTCAGAAATTCAAAGATATAATTGGTATGGTAGTCAAGAAAAGCTGTCTCTGTTTGTAGATGATATGATTTTATACCTCACAAAACCAGAAAGAGACATTACAACGCTGTGGAAC
Source organism: Protopterus annectens (assembly GCF_019279795.1). Lineage (NCBI taxonomy): Eukaryota > Metazoa > Chordata > Ceratodontiformes > Protopteridae > Protopterus > Protopterus annectens. The sequence goes on along the minus strand of NC_056741.1, from coordinate 1,736,535,069 downwards.
ATTTTAAGGCAGTTTCAAATCTTTTCAGGATAGAAAATTAACGAAGCTACAACAAAGGCAATAGCGGTAAATTATGTACCTACATATGAATTGGTTCAGCAATATCCATACTTATGGGCACATAATAAAATGAAGTATTTAGGAGTATGGATTAAAAATTATTCTGGTGTGGCAGCTAAGGATATGTGGGAAGAGACTAAACAAAAGATAATAGAAAAACTGAGAAAATGGAAGCTTTGTTATATGGATATGGATAGTAAGATACCAGCAGTTAAATGTTTTTAGTCCCATTAGTCTTATACACAGGTTAGGCATATTTTTATCAACCAGAACAGAAGTTATGGATAGCAATTAATAAAGAGCTGAAGGCCTTTATCTGGGAGGGGAAGACAGCAAGAGTCAAGCAGAATAAGATGATTCTGCCAGTAGAACAGGGCATATTAGGATTACACAATTTGAATGGGCATTTAAGAGCTACACAGTTAAGGCTGCTATACATAGCACAAACAGAAAACTACAATTCAAAGTGGAAAGGGCTGATATTGAAACAGGGGGGGGGGGCTCAAGAAACAGAGAGAGTCTGGGATGTTGGATGCAGGCCTTTAAGGAGAATAACAATAATCATACATATTATTACATCTATAAAGTAGCAGAAAGTATCCTAAGAACTAAGCCACCACAGGAATGGAGAAAGAAGATTCTGCCAATAGGGATGACTACAATTAGGGAGATAGACAATAGGCAAGAGGAGGCTGGAATTTATTGGAGAAAACTGGCAAAAGAACCAAGGTATTGGGAGCAAATAACTAGAGAGGGAAAGATGATAGAATGGGAAGATGCTAACCATTTATTTGGAATGCAGGTTAGAGATTGCCGTCCCTATCAAGGATTGATATCAGAGCATAGGCAAAGAGAAATAAATAGGGGGTCCTAATCAAAAGATCAGCACTGGTAGAGTTTTTAGTAGAATCTAGAACAGAAGCTGCCATTAAAAAAGGAATAATTAGTACAGCATATAAAATATTGCATGATAACTAAAATAATTAATCAGAGAAAGTTAGAAAGGATTGGGAAGAAAGACTGGATAAGAAATTCACAAAGAAACAATGGGAGGATATATGTATGTCTCCCAAATATGCAACAAAATCTAGAAGATTTAGGATTTTTGCTTGGAAATGTTTACATAGATATTTTTATACCCCCAAGTAGACTCCAGAGAATTCTTCCTCAGGTAGACAGCAAATGCTGGAGGTGTGACAGGGAAGAAAGAGGTAATTGGGAACATATTTTCTGGGAGTGCAGTGAGTTGGCAGACCTTAAAGATCCCCTGCCGGATGCACTGTCGGAGATGCTGGGTGGACAGACTGATGTGACAAGTGAGAATATTTTTCTGAGCTATGATACAGAATCAGAAATGCCTAGACATGGTAAGACCTTGCTGTGTCTAATTATGGTGGCTGCCAAAAAAGTAATTACTAGAAAATGATGAAGTCTCTTACACGTGAGACAAAAACGCTTAATAAATGCATAGTATTGGTCCTCCCTCAGTTTCTGTTTTTGTCTTTGTTATTACTAGAAAATGGAAATCAAAATCTAAACCAACTATATTAGAAGTGTTGAATATAGTAACAAAGATAAAAGTCAAATTGAGATTTTTTTTAGAAAGGGGTGGGGGCAGACTACATGGGAACATGGGAATTGTGGGAACAATACATACAGGGGACGAACAAAGTTTAATAGAAGGCAGGACTTAATTGAGGTATGTAATGTTTGAAAATGATTGGGTAGATTATAAGTGATGTATAATGTTTGCATCTGGGAGTGTGTCAGTATGCTTTGTGATGTAAAATACTTGCAACTAGGATTGTGTCGGTGTAGATTATTTTCATTTATATAAATATATGATTGCCTATGTCATAAGTGATGGTTTAATAGAGAGAGAAGTATATAAAGTAAAAATGGTTTTCCCTCATAGAAATGACATGTATGTGATTTGATAAACATGAACTGCTTTTCTCACAGTGACATAATGTATTGGTAAAACTGCTGTCTCTTATATTGACACTGTGATAGTTTTTTAGGAATAACATAAAAATTACAGAGCGTACAAATGCAGGAAGAAATAACAAGAATGTGCTTCCATGACATTGTATTTCTAAATGATTAGCTAAACAGAATGTGCATGTGTAAAACAAAAAGTGTTATTTTTCCTTCATAGTAACAAAGGTTTGGTTATCATAATAGTGTGATATATTTTTAGAATACCATGTGATACACTGGCTTAACAGAATGTGCTTGTGTGGAACAAACATAATGTTTTTGCAACAAATGGCATTAATAATAGAGGCTTGTTGAAATATCTTAAAAAGTTGAATATACACAGATATTCAAGCTAAAGCTAACAGAAAAAGTTACAGACTATCCTATCCATGAAAGAACATTTCAGCTTGCTGAGAACTGTTTTTCCCTGAATGAGATAAGAATACAGACAAATAAGGCTTCAATACAGGAAAAGAATGTTTTCATCAAGGACAAAGTTTTATTCTATAATAGTGGTTGTAAAGACTTTTGTGGTGGACAGTTTGTAATCCGAGTCAGCTGATGAAGTGCAGTGTGTCTGACAGTATTCTGTGTTATAAAGAAAATGTTTATAATCTCACAGTAGTGCTTAGTCAGATGGCCTCAATAAATCTGTCATTATACAAATATACAGCTGTACAGTTTGTGTCTGTGTGACATGCTGCTGTTAATTTAACAATGGTGAGCCAGGCCTAATTCAGACCCTTTTAAATATTCGTAAAAGTACTATGACAAGCACGAGTACATATTTTGTTGGTGCTAACCTCAATACAGTCAGTCTTGAACAGATCAGCAGTATCTTTGAATCTTACAGAAAAATCACGTCTCCATTGGTTATGTTACTTTTTGCCACCTACAATAGTTACAAAAGATACCTGATTAACATACTTTTTTAATATAAAGTTTAACATACATGCACATTATTATGATTAACGAAATAATGGCTACTACAGCAATTAAAACTGTAACAATATTTTTTCACCATTCTGAAAATAACCCATTTAAGCAATCACCCCAGTCACTGTTTCATGTCTTTTTAGCCTTTTCAGATACTAGTTGTATTTTACTTAAATGTTGGTTTATGGATTCTGTCTTATCTGGAATATAGGTACAATTCTCCTTGTTGATCAGAGCACAAAGACCCCTTGCTTCTGCTGTTAAAAAAAGGGTAGGAACAGAAGAATTTATGTAATGTTGCTTAGGTTATATAGCAATGTATGTAAAGTACAATGTTTGTAAATGTGAACTAGTTAATACAGTTTGATTGCTTTTTGTATAAATGTGAATTTGCTATTGCCACAAGTGATACTTCAGTAATAATTCAGTAATGGTGTTTGAAACAAATATAGCGCATCACCAATAAACTGATTTGCATGAATGATGGTAAAGTGTTCACACATGCGAGATTCTCATTTCATGAATACAACTTGAACTTGAGAAGCAGATATGCATATATGCTATGGGAGAAATAGCTGACAGATACAATGGTGTTCATACTGTAGTTTATATTGTAAATGTTGTGTCATAAGTTTTATGACATGAAGAAATGTTGTTATTGCTTCCCCCATTTGTGCAGAGTTAAGTAATGAGCAAACATGACTCTGCTTAAATAGGAAAATAGTAATATTTCTATTGGTTCACCTTCCTTCATGCAGACATGCTAAAAGGTGAGACTCACCTGTCAGCACTTTGGACAGTACCGTGTGTAAAAAATACACCTACTGCCTAGCTTTCCCTGTGGAAGCAGGTGTAAGAGCAGTGAGCTCATGTTCAGAGCACACAGGGTTTGCATCCAGCTCAATTTATTTTGTTTTTACACATGGTGTCAGGATGGCATTACATAAGTAATTGTGATAATTCCTGCAAATAAGAGAAGCAATGACTATAGTAAAGTACTTTATAAAAATAAACATCACTCAAGTGCTTCATGTCAACACTCCACATAAGGATTTGCATTTTTCTACATTCAGCAGTCTAAATAATTGTCAAGAGTAAATGCTTCATAGTACTGCCTTTACTCTACTTTAATTCTATGTTCCTTTAGCACAGCAAGGTTAAGCAACTTTACATGGAGGTAACCGGACTAGTGTGGCTGATGGCAAAAACTCACCAGCCTTGGCTAGACTGTTTCAAGCCTCAGACATAGAAACCCAGCATAGTCTCTCTGTAGCAGCCTATGGCTGCAGAGTTTTATAAGAAGTGTAATGAATATTTTTACTCCTATACACCCCATCTTTGAGCCCTGAATTAGGCACCATCCTTCCCAGCTCCTGCCATGTCTGCACAGGTCATCCAACAACAGTTGAAGTTTCCTGCCAATTCTTGATATTGCATTTTTCGGCCCATGTACAAACCAGTACAACCATGTCACCATGTTTGTGCAATGATGTGCAGACAGCAACATTGCAAAACAGAGAGGAAGGCAGTTTATAAAACAGGAAGGGCGATGTGACAGTTGGCTTTATTTTATGGTATGTCTACTACTATACCTGACAAAAGTTTGTCCAATGGTCCAGACTGATATGTTAAATGACTTGATTTTTAAGACCTGAATTGGGGGAAGAATTCAGTGTTATGACTTGACACATACTTTGTTGGGCCTTAAACACTGATAAAAGTAATTTGTACAATATGGGATTAAAACCCAAGTAAAATAGAGAATACATATACTTCCACACATAGGTGTTTTTCCTGATTGTCACGGAAGTGTTTGTCAAACATGGTCATTAATTATATAGATACATTAAAAAGTGAGTGGTGCTACACTTCAGTCAACCATGTATGTGTGCGACCTAACAAGGTCCTGGTTTATGGTTTCTCATGTGTGATGCAGGAGTAATGTGTGACAATATACTGGATATGCATGCAGTATGCTTGTATTAATTTCAGAGTAAATTTCTGAGTTCTGGGTCAGACCACACAATATATTTTGTTTTACAACTATACTTGTGTTATGTGAGTTGTATAGATAACTGTCAGCAAAGTATGAAGTCCAGCACAAAGCAGAAAACTATTTTTAATTACAGAAACTTAATTGTTATGATACCTCCCAGTTACACACATAATTTATATGATATCATGTGTATGCTCAATCAACTTGCTATACATAATTATTGTTATGTATAACTGTCCTTATATTGTTTTTTGTATATAAATTATAGTAGAACACCATTTAAGAAACTGGGGTGTACTGGGTTAGAACCCTGGCTCAACTTTGTTGTGACCATGAACTTACACCTGGTGAAACAGGGAAAACTATGTAGCAGATGGATTTTTTACACTCAATACTGTCTACAGTGCTGACCACCACTTAGTGTGTTTGCATGAAGGAAGCCAAAACAAGTAACAATGTTTCTTTTTTGCCTACAGCAGTGAACCCTGTTTGCGCACAGGTGGAGCAAAGCAAAAATATTACAGGCAGAAGCTAATATACATAATTATTTGAAAGAATATTTATGATAATTTATCATTAAAAAAATGTGGTACTCAAACCAGTCTACCATATGTATTGTGTATCTCAACATCTTTACAAGGTGTGTTACACACACAGTTGGTTCACAGGTGTAATTTATGCTGACATTATTATCCTAGGTGCTGACTGCCATGCAATGCCACTGATCATGATTGCACTTCCTAAGGCAGATCATTTTTAAATATTTAAGGATTTGACCATGTTTGTGCTAAGCTGAGTGCCATGCAAATGTTAATATGAGTAAAATAAAAAAGTTAGACACCTGTTAAACAATTACACAGCTCTGGAACTGAACTATCAGAGTAATGAAATTACAAAAAGTACAGTTTTGTACCTACCATAAATGTAGATGTCCGAACTGGATAGCATCTGCAGTCATAACAAATGGGTTGTCCTGTCGTCAGGCAGCCCTTCGGTCAGCCGGATTCCAAAGTCTGGGTCCGGCTTCGGCTGATGTCGCACTTCACCCGACGTCATCTCTGCTGGTCTTCGGGTATAAAAGCATCAGCCGACGCCATTTTCCTCAGTGTTTCTTGCCCCAGATGCCAGATGCCCTCCTGGAAGGCTATATTTTGGATAAATGCCAATGTTTCCAAAAAGGTAGAAGGCAAACACAAAAAATAAGCATGTATGTACATATATACAAACAAATACACCATAAGAGACTCCCCCCCCCAGCTAGCTATTAGGAGGGTAAATACCCTAGGAGTACCACAGAGGGGAAGGAGGGTGGGTAATCCTGACTGCAGATGCTATCCAGTTCGGACATCTACATTTATGGTAGGTACAAAACTGTACTATGTCCTTCATGGATGCATCTGCAGTCATAACAAATGGGTAGAATACCATAGCCAAACTAGGGGTGGAGGAAGAAAAATTATGGTGTAGTTAGGATCCCTTGCAGTACAGCAGTGGCAAACCCTGCTCGGGATCTAGAGTATAGAGGTAAGTTATAGTGCTTGGCAAATGTATGCACGGAGGTCCAAGTAGCCGCCTCAATAATGTCCTTGGTTGCCACTCCTCGTAAGAAAGCTGTGGTAGTGGCTGTAGCCCTTGTAGAATGAGGTCTTATGTTCTGTGGAATTGGTTTTCCATGGTAGGAGTAACAGAATCTTATGTAATTTCCTATCCATTTGGAGATTGTCTGTTTGGAAATTGCTTTTCCTTCCCTTCCTGTTGCATAGGCTACTAAAAGCTGGTCAGTTTTTCTGATACTTTTGGTTCTGTCCAGGTAGCAGCGTAACTGTCTATGTACATCCAAGGTATGCAGCATTCTTTCCCCCCTGTTTTGTGGATTGGGAAAGAAGGTAGGTAGGTGGATTGCCTGGTTTAAAGACACTCTGGATACCACCTTTGGCATAAATGTAGGATTAGTTCTCATGGACACCCTATCTTGATGGAAGATTAGGAAGGGTTGTACTGCCATTAAGGCCTGTAGTTCAGAAACCCTCCTTGCTGAGGTAATTGCCAGTAGGAAAGCAGTTTTCCATGACAGGTGCTGTAGATCTGCTGTTGCTGCTGGTTCAAACGGAGGGAGTGTCAACTTTTCTAGCACAAAGTTCAAGTCCCATGCTGGTAATGGTGGTTTCCTAGGAGGTTTTACATTCTTGATCCCTCTGAGGAACTGCCTGAGTAGAGGATGTGAAAAGACGGGTGGATCAAAGCTGTATTCTGCTGAAATAGCTGATGCATGTATCTTGATGGAGGAATAGGACAGGCCTGTATATAGAAGTTCTGCCAAATACTCCAGAATGTTAGCAATATCTATATTCGACACATCTTTTCCTCTTTCAGCACTCCAAATGACAAACCTTTTCCATTTTCCTGCATAGTTCCTTCTTGTTGAAGGTCTGCGGGCTTCAAGGATGATGTCTTTTACCCTTTGGGAAAGATCTGGATTAGTTGCTGCTATGTGATGTTCCAGGCAGTCAGTTGCAAAGTTTTTAGGTTTGGATGCATGATGCTGTAGTTGTTCTGAGTTAACATCAAAGGCATCAGGGGTATTGACCACATTTTCTCCTGAGACATGCTCCTCAGCAATGGGTACCAGTGTTGTCTTGGCCAGTTCGGAGCTATCAGGATTATCCTTGGACGTTCCTCTTTGATTTTCAGTAATACCTTGTGTATCAAGGGAAGAGGTGGAAATGCATATGCTGTCAGACCTTTCCAGCTGAAGGAGAGCGAATCCACCTTCCATGCAAGTGGGTGGAATGTCCTTGTGCAGAATTTTTTGAGCTGGTGATTGAGAGGGGAAGCAAATAGATCTATTTGTGGCATTCCCCATTTCTTTGTGATGGTCTTGAAGATGTCCGGGTGTAGCATCCATTCGTGAGCATCCGAGGTGGTTCTGCTTAACATGTCTGCTAGGGTGTTCTCTTTTCCCGGTACAAATATTGCCTGTAACTGGATGTTGTAGCTGAGTGCCAGATTCCAAAGGTCCAAAGTCATTCTGCATAGGGGGTATGAATGAGTGCCTCCCTGTTTGTTGATGTACCACATGACTGTGGTGTTGTCTGTCCTTATCATCAGATGGCCTTCTTTGAGGAACGGTCTGAATTTTTGGATTGCCAGTTTTACTGCCAGCATTTCTTTTTGGTTTATGTGCAGGTGCAGCTGGTCCTGAGTCCACAATCCTTATGCATTTGTCCAGCATGTGCGCCCCCCATCCTAGGTCTGAGGCGTCTGTTGTGATGGTTTGGCTTGTTCGAAAGTTGTGGAAGGGTAGGCCTGGGTTTGACTGGCATGCTTGAGCCCACCATAGGAACTCCTGTTTTAGGCATGGGATTAGTGGTATTTCTGCTTCTAGGCTGTGCCTGTGTTGAGACCATAAATTCTTTAGGTACCACTGTAGTTTTCTCATATGCAGTCTGGCATGTGGGACCAAGATTATGCATGATGCCATGAAGCCCAAGGCCTGCAGAACTTTTCTTGCTGTTAGTTTGTTCTGTTTTGTTAATGCCAAGAAATAGAGAGGGAGTTCTTTTTGTTTTTCTGCAGTTAGGAATGCCATTTGTTTTACTGTGTCCAATTCCGCGCCCAAGAATGTTCTTGTTTGGGATGGTATCAGCCTTGACTTTTGCAAATTGACTGTGTATCCCAGGGCTTGTAGCAAGTAAATGACCCTTTGTAAATCTGTTGTCAGCTTGCTTTTGTTGTCCGCTTGTAGCAGGCAGTCGTCCAGGTATGGATAAATTTGGATTCCCTGTAGTCTGCAGTGAGCGATTACTGATGCCAGGCATTTTGTGAATACTCTGGGCGCAGTAGATAAGCCAAAGGGCAATGCTGAGAATTGATAATGCTCTGATCCTGCAAGAAATCTGAGGTATCTTCTGCAATTTGGTTGAATGGGGACGTGCAGGTATGCCTCCTTGAGATCTAGAGTTACCAGCCAACACTCCTTGCCCAGCATGGGAAGAAGTTGCTGTAGGGTCAGCATTTTGAATTTTGGGACAATGATATATGTGTTTAAGATGGACAGGTCGAGAATAGGTCTCCAACTTTTTCTTTTCTTGGTACTAGGAAGAGTCTGGAATAGAATCCTTTGCCCTGTTCTGTTATTGGTACTCTTTCCACAGCTCTCATCTTTGTTAATTGCGTTATCTGCTGTAGAGCTTCTATTTTTTGATTTGGAGGCAGGTTTGGCATTCCTCTTTTTACTGGTAAGGTGTGGAAGTGGAACCGGTAGCCTTGGTCTATGGTTTGCAAAATCCACTTGTCTTTTGTGATATAGTGCCAATTTTTCGAAAATAAGGCTAATTTTCCGCCTAATGGTGCTGCTATTTGCTCCCTGGTAGGCGGAGTTAGAGCCAAGTCACTGTGATTGTCCTGTTGCAGTGGTAGTGGTTGTGTCTGTGCCTCTGTTATTACCTTGCCACTGTTGTCCTCTGTAGGCACCTCCTCTGGATTGATTTCTGCCTCTGGAGCGTCTATTCCTGCCCCTTTGGGATCTTGTGGCGTCAGGAAAGGACCAATTTTTGGCAGGCCAGTTCCTGCTAAACCTTGGGGGCTGAACCTGTAAGAAATCTTTAACTGTTTGTACAGATTTTGCCTTTTCTTCCATTTTCTTCATTACCTGCTGGGCAGGTGTACCAAATAAACTGGCCTTATCCATAGGAGCATCTAATAGCTTAGCTTTAACATGATCCGGTAAGACCTGCTCTTTCAACCATGCATGTCTTCTTATCACTGTGCCAGTCATGGCTGATCTAAATGAAGCCTCCAGTGCATCATAGCCACATTTTAAGGAATGGTTACTAACCTGTTGTATGTTATTCACCATTTCTAATACATATTTCTTATCTATAGATTCATCAGAGGATACTTTTTTAGTTAACTGATCAAGCATAAACTCTTGGTATTGGATCATGTGAAACTGACAGTTTAAAGCTCTAGCTGATAGGGTAGCAGAGGTGTAAACTTTTTTCCCCCATCTGTCCAAGGACATGGATTCCCTTTCTGAAGGAATAGGGTTTTTTGCTGTGGTTGAGGCTACTGCCTTAGGCCCCTGGGAAATAGTTTCGGGGTCTGCCAGTGGGGCCTTGTATAGGTGGTGATGAGTGTCTGGAACCCTGTAAAATCTATCAGGTTTGGCAGGGGCTGGAGGTAAAGAATCAGGAGCAGTGCAGACATCATTAAATGCATCATCCACAACAGGCAAAACAGGGGGTATAGCTAAGGGCCTATGTTGTGGTAAATGCAGGAAAGTCCTAAGCCTTTTTCTTGAATCTGAGAAATCTTGTCCCTGCCATTGGAATTGTTCTCTCATGGCATGTAAGGTTTCCCCAAAGGAAAATTCCTCTGGTGGAGAGGCAGCTGGAATGGATTCTTCAGCATCGGAGTCTTCATAAGTAGAGAAAGGATCCTCTGGCTGTTCTGTAATGTCGGAGTCATCCGCAGAATCATCAGAGGACACTGGCTCGGGGGGCTCTGTCCTAGGTCTCTTTTCTGGGGGCTGAGAGGCCCTGTCTGGGTGAGATTGGGATCCCCTAATTAAGGATATTAAATCTTCTGCCAGAGTAAGCATTTGTGAACTAGAAGTGGGCCTGTGTGAGGGAGGTTTTACAGGCACTGACTTAGCAGATTTGGCTGCTTTAGCCCTGGCAAAGGCCTTGATAGACATGGCTGCAGGGGGTCTAGCAGCACCACGTGCTGGGGTAGAAACATCCAAAGGGATGGTGTCTGATAATTCACTAGAAACCACAGTTGTAGGCAAAATTTCTGAGGCCGATTCAGGTAAGGTAGCAGGAGCCTCAGTAGTAGCCATGGATTCGGCTGAAGATTGACCAGTTTTCTCGGTTTCGGCTGAAACCGAGACACTCGCGGCTTGCTTAACCGTGGTTTCGGCCGAAACCGCGGACCGCGAGTGTCGGTCTTTTTCCTTGCGTTTTTTAACAATTTGGGTAGTCGGAGGATCCGACGGCATAATGTAAGCAAAGTCTGAGCCGAAAAACTGTTCAGCAAACTCCGACCGATGCCTTAGCGTTCGTCGGTTGAAGGAAGCGCAGGCCGAACAGGCTGCTACGTCGTGGTCTGGGCCTAAGCAAGGCAGACAATAAGAGTGGAAATCTTTATGAGGTATTTGTTTCCCACAAGTTAAACAGTTATTGACTTTTTCTGACATCGGCTGAGGCAAGAAAGAGTCCCCAACGGGGTACTTAGCTTTTTAGAAGTCTTCGAAGTAGTATTCGGTAGTAGTAATCTCTGGATCTGACCGACCGGCACTTGCGAACAGCTTCCGCTTCGGGCGCCACGCGGCAAGAAAGACTGAGGAAAATGGCGTCGGCTGATGCTTTTATACCCGAAGACCAGCAGAGATGATGTCGGGTGAAGTGCGACATCAGCCGAAGCCGGACCCAGACTTTGGAATCCGGCTGACCGAAGGGCTGCCTGACGACAGGACAACCCATTTGTTATGACTGCAGATGCATCCATGAAGGACATCACAGTGGGATTGTATTATCTTTCTTTGCCACAGACAAAACTTTGCAGCAGCAATCAAATCATGTTCATACAAGCAATTCACATTTCCTTTACAGTATTAACAGGACATACACATTGTACATTCTCAGTTGGTTGTACATGTGTGACTTACATGTTTAGTGCAGTGAGTGCTCACACAGCCATCCTTGAATGTTTGCACAAATGCAGCTCTCTTCTACTTGTATTGTGTTCATTCTTCCCTTATGTTTCTGCTGTAATCTTAAACATGTAGTCTATACTGCATTGTATATTATTCTCCTTTAACGGTATGATAATAATACATGACAGTGAAAAACATTTTTAGCATGGGCAAGAGAGTTTGGTTATTACCGAAAAAAACAAACAAACAGATAAATGTGTGATGTACTGTTTCACTGTAAAGCTTGCTGAAGTTAGTTCCACACTTTGGTTGTGCATTGTCAGGGATAAACCCCAATGCAGGGAAGGTTGTCTGAATTGTTTGTTGTGTTCCTTCTCTCTCACTTCCATCACAAGTATTATTTTTAAAATGTTTGGTTTGACAATATTCTATGTTATTGTAGAGAAATATAATGTATGTGTCACTGACACAGGTGTTATGGTTCTGAGATGGGCCAGGGCCACCTCCAGGGGAGTGGTGGCCACAGTGAGAAGTGATTGCAAATCATAAATTTGACTTTTCTGTTGTAACTGTGTACACATCCTGATAATGCTTTTCTGCTGAAAATGGATAAGCATTCTGATATTTCAGTGGAAAACATGATGCATTTCTTAACTGGTATTCTTTGGTTTGGATAAACCCTGGTTTTTGTTAGTGGGAGTAGGACAACCACATAACCTTCAGTTTTACTAAATGAAAACATATTTCCAGTGCTTAATGTTGACAAATGTGTATGTAAGCAAGACGTTATGTGATATTTATGTGTTTTATCTTTCTCTGTTTTATGTCACACAGGATTATGGCACCCAAGTCTACAAATCTACATAAATCCCCTCTCAGTAACTCTGAAAATGAAGTGATACATCGGGCTTTCAGGTGCCAAGGAGCCTTTCCGCTTGGCAGAAAAAGTGGGGATATGGCTGCCAGAATGCAGATTTGGAACCAATTACTGAATGATGTCAATGTATGAGATCACAGCAGGAATTATGAACAGGTGCATCATCGGGTCACTTATAGGATTGCTTCAGCCCTGAGGTGAGCAGCTGCAGTTGCCTGAGAACAGCTGGTTAGGGGGTAGTCCTGCTAAAGAGCCCCCATTGACAACAAAATGAAGAACTCCTGTCCACTGTCAGAGATCCAGACAGCTCAGTGGAAACTCCACACCATGTGCTTCAAGTCAGTACTGATGTGGCTAGGACAACTGTGTCCCAGGAGCAGCTTCCAAGTGAGCTTACATATGGCAAGTTTTATATTTGCTTGTATACTGAATATATAATTTGAATAATACTTGGGTTCATAGGTAGGTACTAAGCTATTGGCCCTAGGGCCTATATAAGCCTAGCCAAAAAGGTACCTTGGCTTTCACCACCCAAGAAAATTATTTTCCTGTGCCCCTGTCGAGCAGAGGCACAGAAGTGATCCCTGGGGTGAATTTCCTATTTCCCATCCAATCATCAAGATTTTTCTTGAAGAGTGCTAATGAAGAGCTTTGTTTCATATAGATAGGTAGTTTGTTCCAGAGTATGGGAAGTCTCTGGGACAGGAATCTATCCCTCCAGCATGTTCTGTTTATTGTGGTGTCAAGGTTTAGGTCCCTAGAGTGTGTAGCTCGGAGGGATTGGGATTTCTTTAAGTGGAGCATGTCCAACAGCTCTGGGTTTGACATAGCTTTTTATGTTAGGCAAAGATCACCTCTGAGTAGGCGATATGCGACGGAGTAAAGCTGGAGTTTTTTGAGACGGTCTGCATAGGGCATCTGTTTGAGGCCAGTAATCCTCTTTGTGAGGTATTTCTGCGGCCTTTCCAGTTGTTGTAGATGTCTTGTGAGGTACATACCAAAAGGGGCGTTGTACTCAATAATGGGTCTAATGAGTACATCCTGGGAAATTTATTTTTTTCTATACTAATCTAATAAGAGTTATATGATACAGTTGTTCATTACACATAAGTGGGGGTGGATATGTCAGGCAAATTAGAGTTTCAGCTATTTCTTATAGGACATGTAGGCGATTGTGTATTCATTGTCCCCCTGTGTTATTCCCATTGTGACAGTTAATTGCTGCCCTTTCCTTGCTTTATTTCTTCTAGGACCATCCTCCCTACAAAGTATGGAGACATCTGCACATGGTAAGCAAATGTTTATTTGCTTATTAATGACCATTCTTTAGATATATAAATGATCTGTATGTGTGAAGTGGGTGTAATGAGCGTTTGTATTGATGTACTATTTCTGATTGTGTGACCATTGTTACTTTGTTATCATATAAATTGGTTTAATATTTAGTGTAGCAGTAATTTAATTACTGTGTTTGTTGCTTATTATCACAAGTGATCCTAACAGTGGAAGAGTAGGACTCCTACCACCTGATGTCAGAGTATCGGTAGGCTCTGATAATGGTGGCCAAGTGAAGGCACAGACAGGGGTTGCAGAGGTTGAATCTGATACTGAGATTGTGACTCACCCATCTCCTGTATTTCTTTCAGACAGTCAGTATGCCTGTGCGGGTCTACTTCAAATTGTCAAAACCCCACATCAGTGAAGGTGAGATCGTCAAGAAGAGAATATTTAAGTCCCATTTCAGTGAACTAGCAGAATGATGATTTCCCAGGGTAAGTAACCACTTATCCAAAAAGAAATAAAACTTAAACTGCACTATCCCTAACCCACACAGGTGGGGGGGCTCACCCCCCACCCCCCTAACTAAATATACCAACTCTGAGACTGCACTACAGTTGGGAAAAGGGCAAAGTTCAGTCTTTCACAACAGGTTACTTACCCTGGGAAGATCATACATTATTCTGCTGGTTTGCGGAAATGGGATTTAGACATTCTCGTCTCAATGATCTCATCTTCGATGATGTCAGTGGGGTTTTGATGATTTGAAGTAGACTGACCTACGCATACCCATTCCACTCAGCCCTCGGATACTGAACAGGTTGCAGGTGACAACTTGATCAGGGTAGTGTGGTTACTGTGGCTTCAGTGCCAGTTGACTCTGTCCATAGCCAAAGTGTGGGTGAGGTGTCACACTGGAGGGTTGGTAGGGGTTATCAGAGGAGGCCTGCTGTCCACCCCTCCACCTAATTCTAAGGCCATCATGGAGGCACTGGCAGTTTCCACTAGGACTTCCAAGGACATGCATAGGGTTCTAGATGTGGCACAGGCTGATGTGCATGACTGCCTCCACCATGTAGCCAATTCAAAGGAACAGATGAAGGACATCATGGAATGGGCAGTGTCTGTGACGCAAATGTCTGCTGGGAGGGGAACAGCATCCATCTGGCCATAGGTCAGCATCATCATTTTTTGTTAGCCAACATGGCTGTACTTGATCCCACTCCCATAGTGGCACTACTTCCACTGCTCTGGTCAGTGGTTGAGGTGTCCACATCCAGACATGATAGGCCACAGGATCATATACCTGGGCACAGTCATCATTTAGCAGATATTGCTCATGTTCGGGTAGCACCAGCACATCTGACCATGGGCATGGACATGCTGGTGCAACTCCTGGCAGAGCCAGTTCTTGCAGTCAGGGGTGACAACAATGAACTGATACCTCTACCACACACAGCTCACACCTGTCCAACGTGCCATGACATATTGCTAGCACAGACCTTGGCTGTGTTTATGCAGACTCTCAAACACACATTTCACACTGAGTGCCCATATAGACACACACAAAACAGGTACATGAGGCATTTGTGAGGCTTATAGGTCATTCAGTCACATTACTTCTGTGTCACCCTTTGCCTACCACCCCCACCCCCCAAACAACACCCTGTGCAAATGATGATAACTGCACCATTACCTTATTTCTATCTTTGGGATTCAGGAAAAATATGTAGTTTTTCTGATGCACATGGTGCACAGGTGACTGAGTGCTTAGTGTGTGTGTGCATGTATATATATATATATATATATATATATATATATATATATATATATATATATATATGTATATATATACATTGGTGATGCTATTTTGAAAATTGTACTGCTTTCTTACAGCCTTTTTTACTGTTGTGAATAAGACCTTGAAATTGTTGATACATCAGCATGGCTTATTGCTACAGTTGTGACAATGTTGGGATAATTAGAGACTTTGGAATGTTTTTTGTATTGTGTGAATTTTTGATGCATGAGGCCTATTAGCTGATAAACAGCTGACATCTATTGAGATAAGTCAGTGCTGTCACATACTGATGGACAACTCACACACCTTAAACTTGGGTACATTTGCAAGTAACAGTATGCAAGTATCTGATATTCATTTGTGTGTTTACCCCTTTATTTTCCTGTTCCAGGTTCAACACTTACCTTGATAGCCTTGCAGTTACAACTGTTTTAATTTGGGAATGCATCTGTGTGATGCTAGCAGTACACAGCCTTTACATGGGTAAGTAACTGCTGTGAGCATTGCCTGGTATCCATTTTACCGCTTGTATATGCAGAGGATGAAAGCTGTACCCCTTAGTTGTTCAGCATGTGTGCTATCCATTGCCTTTTGGCCATGGTAAGGGCATGTTGTGCATGCCTACGTCTACCTATGGCCACAGCAGCTGGTGGTGCCCCCTCTACAGTCTCACCTATGTGTGGCTGTGGTGACCTTGCCAGTGGTGGTGGAATGTGTGCCCCTTCCACTGGGTGTTCTTGTTGCAGCTGTTTTCTTGGGATAATATTGTGTAGGATAGCACAGACAGTGAAAATTTCAGTCCAAGTACTGGGATCATACTACAAGGCATCCCCTGATGTATCTAGGCAGCAAAACCATGACATCAGCAGCCCAAACACATACTCTATGATATTTCTTGTTTGAGCATGTGCCTCATTATAGCGTTCCTCTGTGGCTGTGGGTGCATTTCTGATGGAAGTAACGTGGGTTTCATCTCTTTTGACCAGTCTGGGATTCCAGATAAACATGCAGAAATCCTCCTTGACTTTATCACACAGGCTCATCTTTCTAGGGTGTCTTGTAGACATTCCATAGCTAAAGGCCTTTTTGATGCAAGAGAAGATGGACTTTTATCTGAAAACTTTCCTCGTCACATAGACTTGTCTTTCTAGGATGACTTGGACTCTGCAGCAAAAGGTCTTTTTGATGGAGGAGAAGGTGGATTTTTATCTGGAAACGTTCCTCAGCTTTTCATCTCCTTTTCAGACTTCAGCAAGAGAGTTTATCCGGATCCTGGGGTTCATTGCATTTATGATTTGCATGATTCCTCCCACCAGGTTGCATATGAGAAAGGTTTAGTTATGTGCAAAAAAAAACACTTGAACCCAATATCTGCATCCTCTGGAATTTCAGATGCCAATTTTCAGTTTTGTAAAAAAGGAACTGCCTTGGTGGAGACTACAAACAGAAGCAAATGCAGATCTCCCCTTTTCTACTCTACCTCCAAGTCAATCTCCAACTTCAGATTTTGCTTGAAGGGGGCAGTTTCAATGGAGGTAAAGGTGCAAAGCCTGTAGGATTCTTCATAAAGATGAAAGCAGACAAAAATAAAAAATATTGAATGTGATCCATGCCTTAAAATCTCTTCATCTATGATCTTCTGGACCTCTCCAGCTGATTAATGATAACACAACAGTGATGTGATACTTCAACAAGCAAGGGGGACACAACATTGTGCTGCCTGTTCAGGTAGGCTATGATTAATTTGGGAGGCAGCTCTTCAGCACATTTGAACTTTCCAAGCATCCTACATTCCATCAGAGCAAAACATAGTGGCAGACAAGCTGAGCATGATTAGGATAGTCCTTCACAAATGGGTCTTCAGGAATTGATCCAGTTGTGGGGGTCACCTCAAGCAGGTTTGCCTCCTTTCAAAATAGACAACAGATTCTGCTTCAGGACTCCATGCAGTTGAATTTCCTTTGGACAGGAATGTGCTTTTATGCATTTCCAGCCTTTCCACTGATATCCATGGTAATTCTGAAGATTTCAGGACTCTCCAAAAATTGTGGTACCCCCCCCCCCCCACCGGCCCAGGCAACATAGACTTACTATGCCTTAAAACACTTACTTACAGCAAGACAAGTGCAGATGTAGTGATGATGAGTGGGTGATCTTGCTAGGCCCAAGACAAAATACAAAATACACAGTATCCCTCTGAGAGATCTTACATTAATATTACATATTACTGCTGGGTTAGCTTGAATGACATCACTTTTTGTCACCTGACAAGTTCCCAAGCTAACCCCCCCCATTGTAGCATTTCACACCTCCTCGTGAAAAACACATAGCCTTCAGATGTTTGCAGTTACTAGAAGACATAAAGCAATAAAACACAAAACAATGCAGAAGGTACCCTATTTCTAGACACCCTGTCTCCTTGCTGCACTGAAACTATCTTTTATAGCACAAATTTAAAACAATTTAATTCCAACTTATTTTCTTGAAGTTTTGCAAGTTAACTCTGTATGTTCCAGTTTCTACTATTAAAGCATATACATTTGCCCAGGTATATACTTTATATACATTTCTGTGCTGTCAGCAGGGCATGCTGTGGTTAAATTTTAGCTCAGTACATAAAGCACATAAATGTAGATGCTCGAGTGTGTTCACTGTTGCAGTCATCACATTTGGGTTATCTGCCTGCAGGTAGCCCTCAGCTGGCCTGAATACCAGAGTCTTAGATTCCTGCATCGGATGCTGTCTCTTCTTCCATGACTTCAGGTCGTCAGGGGTAAAAAACATGCAGCCGACACCATTACATCAGTTTTTCTTGCCCCAGATGTCAGGTGCCCCCTCAATGGGAAGCAATTATATGTTATGGTACATCTCCATCAAAAAGCAAATACACCAGAAAACTTAAATACACTAAACAAGAAGGAAAGGTAGAGCCAAGAGAAGTCAGGGGGCTGGAGGGAGGGTAACCAGGACTGCAACAGTGAATACACTCATACATCTACATTTATGGTAAGTGTACACAACTGTACTATATTCTTTGTGTTTCACTGTTGCAGTCATCACATTTGGGTTGATTCCCAAAGCTAAAGAAGGGAGGAGGAAGTTAGAGAGCATTAGGGCCAGCTATTAAGCCCTGCAAGACTGCAGTGGCAAAACCAGCTCTGGATTTAGAAAAAATAGGCATGTGGTAATGCTTGGTGAAGGTATGTACAGAGCTCCAGGTAGCAGCTTCTAGGATGTCCCTGGTAGGGACTCCTCTGATATAAGCTGCAGAGGTAGATGCAGCCCTGGAGAAATGTGATCTTATCCCCTGTGGGGTAGGTTTTTCATGGTGCTTGTAGCAGAAATTAATGCAATGGGCTATCCATTTAGAAATGGTTTGATTTGAAATGACCTTCCCTCTGCTCCTGCAGCAAAGCCAACAAGCAGCTGTTCAGATTTTCTGAGAGGCTTAGTCCTGTCCAAATAAAATCTAAGCTGTCTGTGCACATCCAAAGAGTTCAGTATTTGTTCTCCTTTGTTTTGTGGATTAGGGAAAAAAGGTAGGCAAATGAATGGATTGATTTAGGGCCACACTAGACACCACCTTGGGCATAAAGGAAGGATTGGTCCTAAGGGACACCCTGTCTGCATGGAAGATAATGAAGGGTTTCACTGCCATGAGGGCCTGTAATTCAGACACACTTCTTGTTGAAGTGATGGCTAGAAGGAAGGCTGTTTTCCAAGAAAGGAATTTCAACTCTGCAGTTGCAGCTGGCTCAATGGGAGGGAGAGTGAGCTTTTCCAATACAAAGTTAAGGTCCCAGGCTGGAGTAGGGACTCTCCTGGGGGGTCTTAAGTTTTTGGCCCCTCTAAGGAATTACTTTAGCAGGGGGTGAGAGAAGAGGGGTGGTTCAGTATTATAATGTGCTGAAATGGCAAGAGGCATGAATTTTAATTGACGAGAAGGATAGGCCATTGTGGAACATTTCTGTTAAGTACTGAAGAATATGAGGTAAACTGGGCACCATTGTGCCCATCCCGAGTCTTGCTCCAGGAACAGTATCTTCTCCACTTTTCAGCATAGGATTTTTTTGTACTAGGCCTCCTTGCCTCCAGAATGACATCTAGCACCTGCTTACTGAGGGATGCGATGCTATTGGAGAGCTCAAGGAATTAGCCAGGCTGCAATTTCAGGGTTTGAAACTGAGGGTGCAGAATCTGGCCCACCTGCTGGGACAGCAGGGAAGGGGTCTGAGGCAGGTGCCATGGTTCCAGCAGTGTCATACTGCGCAAGAGGGGGTACGAGTGCTGGCATGGCCAGTCTAGTGCAATCAATATTATCCTTGGCTTGTCCTGTTTGATCTTTAGCAGAACCTTCAAGAAGAGAGGCAGAGGGGGGAAAGGCAAAAACTGAGAGGCTTTCCCAGGTAAAGGACAGGGCATCCACTTTCCAAGCTTGACTGCGGGGAGTCCTTGTGCAAATTTGTCCAATTGGTAGCTCTGATGGGAGGCAAACAGGTCTGCCTCTGGAGTCCCCCATTTGTTCCTCAAGAGGTTGAATATTTTTGGTTCCAATTTCCATTCGTGTGGGTCCATGAGATTTCTGCTTAGGTCATCTGCCAGTGAATTTATACTGCCTGGCAGGAATTGAGCTTGTAGGTGCCCTTGGTAGCTCAAGGCTGTGTTCCAGAGAGCCATGGCTAGTCTGCAGAGAGTGTACGAGTGGGTTCCCCCCTGCTTGTTTATAACTGTGGTGTTGTCTGTCTTTACCGATAATTGCCCTGGAAGGATGCGGTCTTTGAAGGCTGTCAGGGAATTCTGTACAGCTAACATTTCTTTTTGGTTGATATGCAGGTCCATCTGTCTTGGGTTCCATTTGCCCTGAATGCACTGCCCTGCCAAGTAAGCCCCCCATGCATAGTCTGGTGCATCTGTTGTTAGGGTTTGGGTGGCAGGGAATAGAGTGAAAGGGAGCCCCTTGTTGTGGTAGCAGGCCTCTGCCCACCAAAGGAACTTTGTCTTTATACAAGGAATGATAGGAATCATTGATTCCAGGTCCTGAGAATGTTGACTCCATAGGCTTTTTAGATACCATTGTAGTTTCCTCATATGCAGTCTTGCATATGGAATTTGAATGCAAGAGGCCATGAACCCCAGGGCTTGCAGAATTTTCCTTGCAGATAGCTGGGGCTTTGTGGCCAAAAGTTTGAAGTAGGTTGTCAAATAAACTTGTTTCTCTGGAGTGAGGGAAGCCATCTGGGAAGTTGTGTTCAAGCTTGCTCCCAGGAATACAATCTGTTGGCAGGGTACTAGGTGAGATTTCTTTTCATTTATGGTGTACCCCTGTGAGGTTAGAGGTTTCTTTACGAATGCCAGATTTTTAATAGCAAGTTCTGGCTTTCTGCCTGAATCAGACAATCATCCAAGTATGGGTATATTTGAATATTTCTCTGCCTGAAAAATGCAATGGCTGGAGCTAGACACTTTGTGAATACCCTGGGCACAGTAGATAAGACAAAGGGAAGTGCAGAGAACTGATAGTGCATGGAGCCTGCCCTGAAGGGTAGGTATTTCCTGCAAGATTCCTTTATTGGAATGTGCAGGTAAGCTTCCTTTAAGTCTAAGGTTGCCAACCAAGCATCTTTGCCTAGCATAGAAAGCAGCTGTTGAAGTGTTAGCATTTTGAATTTTGGGATTACCAGGAAGGTGTTTAGAATAGAGAGGTCCAGGATAGGACGCCAGGAGCTGTCTTTTCTGGGTACCAGGAAAATTCTTGAATAAAACCCTTGTCCCCTTTGTTCTGCTGGCACAGGTTGAATAGCCCTGATACTTAGAAGAGAGAGAACCTGCTGTTGGGCCTCTGCCCAATGATTTGGGGGTAGGTCTGGCCAACTGTTTGAGGTTGGTAGGGTGTGGAAGTGGAATCTGTATCCTTGGGAAATTATATTTAAAACCTATATGTCCTGGGTAACGAGTTCTCAGGTTTTTGCATGCAGGGTGAGTTTTCCTCCTAAGGGAGCAGCCAGTTGAGCAGGGCTAAGGGTAAGTCATTGTGCCATTTTTCCTTAGAGGGGTGGTTTACTACTCCCTGCTTTGGAAGTGGGAGCCCCCCACAGCTGTGCACAACCTGAGACTGTAATCTGGGTGGTCTGCTGTTCCTGGGTTTGGACTGAGAAGGCCTGGAAGAGACTGGAAAGGACCAATTCTTTGAAGACCAATGCCTATTAAATCTGGGAGGCTGTACTTGTAGGAAATCTGTAACAGTTTGCATAGATTTAGCTTTTTCCTCCATCCTTTGGAGGACTTCTTCTGCTTTGCTGCCAAACAGGCGGTCTTAGTTTAAGGGAGCATCCAGTAATTTAGCTTTAACATGATCTGGAAAGTTTTGCTCCTTAGGCCAAGCATGCCTTCTAAGTACAGATCCAGTGACAGCAGCCCTGCAAGATGCTTCTAAAGAATCAAAACCACATTGCAAAGTATGTTTACCAACTTGTTCAGCAGAATGCATTAACTCTTGCAAATCTTTGTGTTCAGCACAGTTAGGAATCAACATAATTTTCTGTTTAAGTAGTCCCATAATATGCTGCTGGTACTTCAACATATGAAACTGGCAATTTAAAGCCCTAATGGCCAAAGTAACAGAAGAGAATACCTTCTTACCCCATCTGTCCAAGGTTCTAGAATCTCTATCAGAAGGAGTAGGATTTTGGCAGCAGTAGCCTTAATGCGTTTTGGTCCTTGGGAAATGGTCTCTGGATCCGCAGTAGGATTCTTGAACAGGAACTTGTGAGAGTCAGGTACTCTGTAATACCTGTTGGGTTTTCTGGGAATTGCAGGTAAAGTGTGTGGGGAAAGGCTAGATTCCAAGAAAGCATCATCTACAATGTCCAGAACAGGAGGGATAGCTAAAGGCCTGTGTTGAGGAAGGAGTAAGAATTCCCTAAGCCTCTTTTTGGAGTCAGAGTAATCTTGGCTTTCCCAGTGGAAATGTTCCCTAAGTGTGTGCAGGGTTTCACCAAAAGAAAAATTTTCTGGAGGGGAAGCAGAGGGAATGGAATACTCTGCATCAGAATCCTCATAGGTAGATAAGAGCAAATCCTGATAATCAGAAGGAACAGAAATATCAGATTCCTGATCAGAAGAATCAGAAGGAAATTCAGTTCTAGGTCTCTTAGAGGGGGAAGGCTGGCTTCCCCTAATTAATGTAATAAGGTCTTTGGCCATTCTAAGCATTTGGTTTTTAGGCATATGGGGTGAGCATGTGGTTTGGACGTTGGTTTTCTAGGCGTGGATCGAGTTTTAGGCCTGGATGAAGAAGATGGCGTTGATTTAATATGCAAGTCTGTAGGCCTGAATACACCCTCAGAAGCCAGTGCCTGCACAGCGGCTCCAGACCCATCCAAGGTAGAGACATCCACAGGTTCTATAGTCGAAGAAGCATCTCACAGAATACCGGACTCCAAATGGGTCTCAGTAGAGGCCTGCAAATCTGAGGTAGCGGGTATCAGGGGCTGCGAAAGCGCCTCACTGAGTACTGGCGGACCGGTGACTAGCTTTACGGAAGCGTCGTTGGCAGTTTTGGACCTATGTGGCCTGTCTCTGTCTTTATCTTTATGTTTTTTCAGAAGATCAGTAGTTGGATGGCTTAACAAAGCCATTTCTGAGTACTGATACAGAGTACCAAAATAATTTGCTACAAAGACAGCCCAATTTCGAATACTTCGGGGGTTGAACAAGGCACAAAACCGACAGTGAGGGACGTCATGGTCTGGGCCTAAGCAAGGGATGCAGCATGAATAAAAATCTTTATGAGGTATTTGCTTTCCACAGGTAAGACAATTGTTAACTTTTACTGACATCGGTTGGAGCAAGAAAAAAGATCCCTAACAGGGTACTTATCTTTTTTGAAGACTTCAGTTCTGAAACTCGAAAACGAAAATTTCAGGAGTCGGCCGACCGGCACTTGCAAACAACTTCTGCTTCGAGCACCACACGGCAAGAAAGACTGATGTAATGGCATCGGCTGCATGTTTTATACCCCTGACGACCTGATGTCATGGAAGAAGAGACAGCATACGACGCAAGAATCCAAGACTCCGGTATTCAGACCAGCTGAGGGCTACCTGCAAGCAAATAAACCAAATGTGATGACTGCAACAGTGAAACATGAAGAACATCATCCAGTTCTGTATAAAGCCTATCAATATTCACAAATGACATAGAATTATTTAGAAAATTCCACATAGCTGGGCTGGCAATATTTCCCTATATCACATCCCCCCACCCCTGAAAACTCAAGCTAGTTTTTTCAAGTGACCCTTGAGAAACGTTGCTTGTGAGGGTTGAGCCTATCTGAGAATACCTTACCCCATTCCCTGTCTTGAGAACCCATCTGCGTTGGCATTGCTAACCCCACTGCAGTGCTGCACTGTCATATCACATGCTTGCAACCCTTGGCTCCACCTTAGTAACTTGGCATTTTGCTGGCTGTCTCAATGTAGCCATGTTAAGGGATTTTGTTCTACAACTACAGTGAATTTCCTTCCATAGAGATAAGGCTGAAGTTTCTGCAGTGCGCACACTATAACTAGGCATTCCTTTTCTACAGCTGCATAGCATTCCTCCCTGCATTGGAGCCTATGACTGAGATATACCACTGGGTGCTTTTTTCCCTCTGAGGAAACCTGGCTAACTACAGCCCCCACCCCATGGTTTGAAGCATCCACCTGCACAACAAATTATTTGTTGTAATCTGGACTGGCTAACACAGGGGGTCCTCCCAAAGCTCCTTCAAGCTTCTGGAATGCCTGCTCACATGCTGGGGTCCACACAACCTTATCTGGCTTGTTTTTCCTTGTCGGGTCTGTGAGGGGAGCAGCTATGGTACTATAATTGGGGACAAACTTTCCATAGTACCCCGCTATCCCTAAGAATGCCCACACCTGCTTTTTGGTAATAGGGGCAGGCCATGCCTGAATGGCTTCCACTTTGGCAGATTCTGGCCTGATTTTATCACTCCCCACTCTATGTCCCAGGTAGGATACCTCTGTCATACCCACCTGACATTTACTGAGCTTAATGGTCAACCCTGCCCTCTGTAGTCTGCCAAGCACCTCCCTGACATGCTGAAGGTGCTCTTACCAGGAATGGCTGTAGATAGCAATATCATCTAGGTAAGCAAGGACAAAATCTCCTGCTCCTGCTAGGATACAATCTACCAGCCTCTGGAAAGTCGTTGGAGCATTTTTCATCCCAAAGGGCATCTTTGCGAACTCATACAAGCTAAAAGGAGTCACAAAGGCTGACCTCTCTAGCACTGGGAGTCAAGGGCACCTGCCAGTAACCCTTGGTAAGATCAATAGTGGTAACCCCACCCAGCTCCTCTAGGGCTTCATCTGTCCTACACATGGGGTAAGCATCTGACTCTGACTATTTAATTTCCTGTAGTCCACACAGAACCTGGTGCTGCCATCCTTCATTGGTACCAGCACCACTTGGGAGGCCCAGGGACTGCTGGACTCCTGAATTACATCTAGCTCCAACATTTCCTGTGTCTCCTCCCTCAGGGTCTGTTGGACTTTCTCAGGCAACCTATAAGGGGCCTGCTTAATAGGCCTTTGGGGTCCTGTATCCACATGGTGCTGCACCAGGTGGGGTGCACCCTGGTTTCCCAGTGAACATGCCCCCAAAACTCTTGTAACACTGTTTGGATTTCTCAAACCTGGGCAGGGGATAGTCGGTGGGACATTGCTACCCCTTCCACTGAGGTGTCAGTCCGAGCCTCACTGAGATCATCAATCACCAGATTCCCCTCAGACTCCTGCTGCCATCCACTGCAAATACGCAGCACAAGGGCCACCCTATCATGGTAAGGTTTCATCGTGTTACCATGGTACATTTTGTGCCCCTGCCTAGCAGTTCTACCATGTAGTTAACATCACTGACCTTCCTTACTACCTTGTAGGGTCCCTCCCAGGCTGCCTGCAGCTTGTTGTGTCTGACTGGCATACGAACCATTGCCTGCTGCCCTACAGCACACACTCTAGCTCAAGCATTCCCATCATATCAGACCTTTTCCTGATGTTGGGCTTCTGCCAGGTTTGCCTGGGCCAAGCCCATGAGTTCCCTGAGCCTTGTCCGGAGGTTTAGAGCATATGCCACAGCAGACTCCTTGTGAGATTCATACTCACCCTGCCATTCATCTCGAATCAAATCTAGAGGTCCCCTCACCCTATGCCCATACAACAATTCAAAGGTTGAAAAAACTCTGGATTCCTGGGGCACCTCTCTGTAAGGAAACAGATGGGGCAAAAATCTGTCCCACTCCTTCTTAAACTGATCTGCAAATGCCCATAGCATGGACTTGAGTGTAGTGTTTAACCACTCAACAAGGCCATTATTCTGGGGATGGTAGGGGTGGTCTTTAGCTGCTTCACCCCTCAGTGCTTCCACAGACAAGTCAGCAGGTCTGACATGAAATTGGCACCGCTGTCAGTCAGTGTTTCTTTTGAGACACCTACCCTGCTGAAAATCTCTAACAAAGCATTTGCCACCTTTTCTGACTCAATGGATGATGGAGCTACAGCTTCAGGGTGTCTGGTAGCATAATATACTACCACTAGGATATATTTTTCCCTGTGGAACTTGGGATACTCAGAAGCCCCACTGTATTCATAGCTACCCTCTGAAATGGCTCCTCAATCAATGGCAAAGGCATCAAAGGAGCTTTCACCTTATCTCCAGCCTTGCCTACCTTTTGGCACTGCTCATAGGTCCCACAATACCCTGTTGCATTTCTTGAAATCCCAGGCCAATAAAAGTTCTGCACAATACGTCTCTTTGTACATTTTATGCCCATATGACCTGCAAAGAGAATATCATGGGCTATGGCTAGATGTGCCAGACGGTAGGCTCTGGGCACTACCAACTGCTATATTGTCTCACCCTCTAGCCTTCCCTCAGTGGTCCATGCTCTATACAGTAACCCTTTGTCCCAATATACAGATTCCCCCTTCCCTTGAGAATTAGATGCCTCACTAGCTACCTCCCTCAGGCCTTGCAATGTAGGGCCTGAGAGCTGAGCCTGTCTCAACTCTCTCTTTGTAATCCTTCCCAGCTCCTCTTCCACAGGAAGTCTGGTATTCTCTGAGAGCGGTGCCTCACTGTCAGCCCAGGTACCACTACTCACCTCTGTCCAAGGAAACATCAGTACCCACAAGCAGCTGTGGCTCACCCTCAGTCTCACTGCTACAGGGTAGCTCCCTCCCTGTACTAACCACCTCTCCAGTCCTGGCTGCAAGTGTGCAGTCTGTCTAAGTCTCCCACAGGCTACCAGACGTACATGCTTGTCTCCAACCCTGAATGCATGTAAATGCATGCATTATCAAAATCATTCCATATCAGAGCATCTGCTTGGATATCCTGAAACACACCTACTTGCTGGCTTCCTTTTCCACTCTACCAGTCAAGGTGAACCCTTCCCAAAGGTATTTGGATTGGGGTCCCTCCTAAAGCTCTGACTGGAGTAGACTGCCCAAGCAAGTAGTGTTCCTCTTTAACCATTGCAGGCTTCACAATGGTTAGGTCAGAGGCTGTCTCTCTCTTAGCAATGACCTCTTTCCCATCCTCTAAGATAGGATATAACCTCTTGTGGTAGTTTGGTACCCTTGTTGTCTTGAGACAACTTACTGATGGCATTTTATCATTCCCACTTACTGGCTTTCCCATCTTTTATTGGCCATCTTGCCTCCGTGGACAGCTATATGTTACATGGTCCCACTGGTTGCATTTAAAACATTTAACCCTTACTCCTGGATGTGTACTTGGACTAGCGACTTCTCGTGCTACTGGGGGACTCTGGTGGGGCAGTCTGGGCTGCCCACCAAGGGTTTCCTTAGACCCAAGAGCAGCACTGGGTGTCCCTTTCCTGTACAGTGATGCCCTGCTTGCTAGGTATAGGTCTCCCTTCTTCTCCAACTCATCTGCAGTACTGCACTATCAGCTAACCAGATTCTCATGTCCTCATGCAAAGTGCTAAGGGCTTGTTCCCTCACCAAAAGGTCTGCCAGTCCTTCAAAAGTGGTGACCTGACATCCCACCTATGAAAATAAGTGCTTAGTTCAGCAATATATTCACACACACTTTCATCCGCCTTGCGTCTATGCTCACAAAATATTTTCCTATAAGCTTCAGGTGTTAACTTAAACCATTCTAAAAGACAGTTTTTTTTACAATATTATAATTTAAGCATTCTAAAAGACAGCTTTTTACAATATTATAATTTAAACAATCAGTATCAAACAATTTAGAACTAGCAGTTACAACTTTACCATGGAGTAAGGAGGTCAGGAACCATACCCAGAGCCCTTGGTTAACATTATGCTGTTTACATACCCTTTCAAACATATGAATGAAACTATCAAAATTATCCCTCTCTGTAAATTGTGGAAGAAATTTACTGACCTTTGTTGCTTCTGGGGTTCAGTTACTCCCTTCCCCATTACCTCCATTACTCTGGGCAAAGAGTCAGCATCTCCTTCTCATGTTGCCTCTGCTTCTCCTTCTCCTCAGCCTCTAGACGTCGCAGTTTCTCATTTTCCACAGTCTCTAGACAGCTCAGTTTCTCATTTTCCTCAGGCTCAAGACATCTCATTTTGTCATTTTCCTCAGCCTTTAGATCATCTCAGTCTCTCTGCTGCTTCTATTTCCAAATGCCTGGCCTCCAGCTTAAGTCTCTTTAATTCCAGATGTATTTTTAAGTCCTCTGTGAAAAGGTTGAGATGTCCATTTTCTGAGAGTTGTACATCTCCAAGGCCAGCCTGGTTGTCCTCCTGGTTTCTATCCTGTGATGCAGCTATGACTAAATCTGCAATCATATCTGCTTTAGTCAGGTTGGCACATCTCAGCCAACTGGCTCCTTGTCAGTTTGCCATACTCCTCTGCTGACAAGCTTGCCTGCTCTCCCTGACTAAGCTAACAACAAATAAATAAAAATTGTGATATGAAACTGAATGTTCACTGCATAGCTGACGGCATGTACAAACACCTTCAGTGACCACTGTACACAGGCTACAGGAATTCAATATCCACACCACTACAAGCCAATTAATATGTGATGTGGCTATCCCACCACTGCCAACCAATTAATATGTGACACCCCTGCACTGGCCCAGTAATCAAGGAGCCTCAATTCTCACCACTGGCAACAGTGGGGGACATACACAATGGGCAGATGACAAGAACACACACAGTAAAGTGTGATTTCCCTTAAGAGCACACATAGATCACAGTCAGTCTTTGTCTGGTTTCTGCCTCTTTGTCCACATCCCCAATACGACTCCACACTGACACAGCTACAGAGTTGAGTCCTTAGCCAGGATTCCAAGCCAAGTCCTTCAACACTCTCTCTTTCCAACCAGTGCTTCATGTCCCTGCTCAAGTAGCTGACACACACACACACTTTTAGATTTGTTTTATACACACCTGGGGAAGGCTGAAGCAGGTTTACTAGCTATGCCCCCTTTTTACCCAGGCTACAAGGTAGTTATCACTACCACCAGAACCCCTACTTATCAGCTACTATAAGGTCCTTACAAAGGGTGTTCAATCTGACTGTGTAATGTTACTATTAATCCAAATGGTAGTCTGACCAAGCAAAGATATTGCAGTGGCCTGCACAGTGTCACCAAACAGATATGCAAGTACTCTTAAGAGCTTAAATATGTCTCACAAATAGCCACAAAGACAGGCTTAAATATATTTAATTATAAATAATAAAAGAACAAGACAATACTCAGTAAATCACCACAGTAACTTCAGAGTTCAAAATCACAGGAAATATTCAAAACAACACTGCAGGACAGTCTCAAATAAATGCAGAAAACATCTAAACTAATCTTTACTATATCCTTAACTATATCTAAAAAAAAGTTACTATGCCCTAAAAAACTTACTTACAGCAAGGCAAGTGCATATGTAGTGATGATCAGTGGATGTTCTTGCTAGGTTCAAGACAAAATACAAAATGTCCAGTCTCTCTCTCTCTCTCTCTCTCTCAGACAGTTGTTACATTAATATCAAATATTACGGATGGGTTAGCTTGGATGACATCACTTTTTGTCACCTCACTGAAGTTCCCAAGCTAACCCCCCCCCCCCCACTGTAGCATTTCACTTCTCCTTGTGAAAAATTCATAGCCGTCAGATATTTGCAGTTGCTAGAAGACATAAAACAATAAAACACTTACAAAACAATGCAGAAGGCACCCTAGTTCTAGACATCATGTCTCTTTGCTGCATTGAAACTAACTTTTATAAAACAATAGTAAAACAATTTAATTTCAACTTATTTTCTTGATGTTTTGTAAGTTAACCCTGTATGTTCCAGTTTCTACTATTAAAACATATACATTTGCACAGGTATATAGTTTATATACATTTCTGTTCTCATGCTGTGGTTACATTTTAGCTCAGTACATAACATACAGTTCTTTATAAATTATATCAATATTCACAAATGACACAGAATTATTTACAAAACTCCAGATAGCCAGGCTGGCAATATTTCCCTATATCAAAAGTATATAACTTCTTTATCTGATTATGTCAATTTTCATTCCATCCCCGACTGATGGAACAGAGTTCCCAGCTATTACAATCCCAGGGTGGCATCAAGGAAGGTTCCTAAGCACCACTGAGCCAAATGATGCCCTACTTCTAGAAACTAAGTCTAGCTTGTAATGAGAGAGGAAGGTGTGATGTGAAACTCAAGCTGCTGCTGCTGCACAAATATCTTCCATGGAGGTTCTTGAATGAAAAACTGAGGAAGCTACCATCGATCTTGTAGAATGAGCATATAATTGCTTAGTTAAAAGCAAATTCAATTTATCATAAATGAAAAACAATGCAATTAGTGATACTTTGGCTAGGGAAACTGTAGACACTGGCTTGCCCAATTTCTCTTCCACAAAGAAAATAACTGATCTGACTTCCTGAAGTCCTTTGTTCTGTGTAAGCAGAAACGCCATTGCCTAGGTATGTCTAGTGAATGCAACAAATATTCACCTTTGTTTGTATAATTTGGGAAGAAAACTGGTAGGTTGATATAATGTTGGATTCTGATACAACTTTGGGCAAAAAAGGATGTATTCGTTTGCAATGTAGCTTTCTTTATGAAAAATTAGGTAGGGAGGCTTCACTGACAAAGCCCACCTTTCTGAAATTCATCTGGCTGAAGTAATGGGCACCAAAAATAGTCTTCCAAGATAGAAATCTGAGATTGCAAGTATTTTCAAGTTCAAATGGTGGAAGAACCAAAGCTTGCAGTACCAGAGTTAAGCCCCATGGTGGAGTAGGATCTTTAACTGGAGGTCTCAACAGAAGTCCACATAGAAAGGCCTTACAAAGTTTATGCAAGCCAAGGAAAGAACCATTCAGACCAGCATGAAAATTGGAAACAGCTGCTAACTGAACCTTTACTGTGGAAGAACTGGCCCCTTAATAAAAAAAAAGGGAGGGACCATTCATGAGGTTACAGAATGCACCTGCTCAGTTTGTCTGCCAGCACGTTGGTCTTCCCTGGAATGTGTGTTGCTAAGAGAAAGCAGTTGGAAGAGATTGCCCATTACCACATTCATGCTTCTTGACATAGGGTGTATGATCTGGTTCCTCCTTACTTGATGATGTACCAAACCACTGACATATCATCTGTCTGTATTTCAATATTTCCTAACTGTAGAGTATCCTGAAAGGCTTGCAACACTAAAAGCACTGGTCTCAACTTCAGAACGTTGATATGCAAATTGGCTTCTTCGGGGGACCACATGCCTTGGAATGTCGTTCCTAGGTAATGCCCCTCACCCACCCCAGCTGGGAAGCATCCATGGTCAGTATGGCCTTGGGCTGAGAAGCGGCAAATAGACAGCCTTATAGCAGTTGCTCCTACTGGGTCCACCACATCAGATCTTTTTTGCACAAGTTGGTCATTTGTACTGGGGTGGATAAAGGTAACTGAAATATTAACCATTGAGATGTCAACATCCACTGAAGAATCCTCATGTGAAATCTGGCCAACAGAACAAGGGGTATCGATCCTAGTGCTTGTAGGACCAGATGAGTGGGGACAGTGGTACAGCACAGTATCTTTTTGGCTTGCAATTTTAAGGTTTGAACTCTGGAAAGGGGAAAAGAAGTTATTGTTGACATTGTATGGAGTAGGGCCTTATGAACTCTATAGTTTGAGATGGTTGAGGATGTGACTTTTCGAAATTTATGGTTATGCTTAACTGTGCACAAATCTGGATTACTTTTGCTCCTGCCATGATGAGTTGATGCCTGGTCGGGACAGAGATGAGCCAGTTGTGTAAACAAGGAAACACCTGGAATTCCATACAGTCTCAAGTGAGCTGCTACCACTGCCATACATTTGAACACCCTGAGGACTGTGATGAGACAAAAGGGCAGTGCTCTAAACTGGTAATGACTGCCTCCTAACCAGAAGTGGAAAAATTTCCTGGATTGTCTGTTCATTTTTATATGACAGTACACATCCTGGAGATCTACTGAGCACAACCAGTCATCTTTTTCCACAAATGAAAGAATCAACTGAATAGTGATCATCTGGAACTTTGTCTTCTGAACAAAGTTGTTCAGACTGCTGAGATCCAGAATGGGTCTCCAGTCCCATTTTCTTTGGCACTATAATGAATCTTGAGTAAGTTCTGGATCATTTCTGTACTGGGGGGACCTCTTGGATAACTCTTTTGTTTGGCAGCTTTTGTATTTGAATGGCTGCTTGTGTATTGTCATTCTTCCTCAAATGTTAGATTTGGATCAGACTCGGCAACTTCTTCCAGATCATATAACACAAACTCTCATGCTCCTCCCTTTACCCACAAAGCCCTAGTCACCCTACATACCTCAGATCTTGTTTGCTGCCCATATACCTATGCAGTAGTAAAGAATTGGATAACAATGGAATCTGTGACTCAAAGGAACATGGATTTCTCCAATAACCTTCGATCTTTCCCGAAGTAAAGGAAAGGTTGGTGGGAAGGAAGTTTTTGAAATAATGAAAACTGACAACACAGATGGAATGTTATGGTGAGTATAAAGCTTTTTTATCTGATGTCATTTTCCTTCATTCCTCACTGTTGAGTCCCCAGCTACCCAAAGCCTGACAGGACCCTAAGGAAGGATATTCTTCTGAGCCAAAGGCAGCTCTTCCCCTAAAAAACAGATCCAATTTCTAATAAGCAATAGAGGATTAGCCCAAGTTACAGCTGCAGAAATATCATCCATGGAAGTTCTATACAAAAAGCCTGAAAAAGCTGCCATAGACCTGGTGGAATGGGCTTTTGGTAAACCCATTTTTTTTTTATGAACAAAGGTAATACAATCAGTCAACCATTTGGCTAAAGTTACTTTAGAAAGTGGTTTGCCCAATTTTGATTTGGGAAGAAAAAAAACAAAAAACAATTGTACGAATTTCGTCAGATGTTTAGTTCTGTGATGGTAAAAAAGTACAGTTGTGTACACTTACCATAAATGTAGATGTTTGAGTGTATTCACTGTTGCAGTCACCACATTTGGGTTATCTGCTTGCAGTAGCCCTCAGTCGGCCTGATTAACAAAGTCTTGTGTCCTGCATCGATTGCTGTCTCATCCTCCGTGACGTCAGGTAGTCAGGGGTATAAAACATTGAGCTGACACCATTACATCCGTTTTTCTTGTCCCAGATGTCAGGTGCCCCCCCTAATGGGAAGCAATAAAATATATATGTATATACAAGGTTATACCTCCAACAAAAAAGCAGATACACCAAAAAGCTTTTAAGCATAGTAAAGGAGTGTAGAGGTATAGCCAAATGAAGAAAGGGGTCTGGAGGGAGGGTAACCAGGACTGCAACAGTGAATATACTTCAACATCTACATTTATGGTAAGTGTACACAACTGTACTATGGTCTTCGTGTTTCACAGTTGCAGTCATCACATTTGGGTAGATTCCAAAAGCTAAGGATGGGAGGAGGAATTTAGGTAGCATTAGGATCAGCTATAAGGCCCTGCAAGACTGCAGTGGCAAAGCCAGCTCTGGATTTAGAGAAAATTGGCAAATGGTAATGCTTGGTGAAAGTATGTACAGAACTCCAGGTAGCAGCTTCTAGGATGTCCCTGGTAGGGACACCTCTGAGAAAGGCTGTAGAGACAGATGCAGCCCTGGTTGAATGGGGTCTAATCCCCTGTGGGATAGGTTTTCCAAGGTGCTTAGAGCAGAAATGAATGCAATAGCCTATCCATTTAGAAATGGTTTGCTTTGAAATAGCTTTCCCCTCTGTCCCTGCAGCAAATGCCACCAGCAGTTGTTCAGATTTCCTTTGAGGTTTAGTCCTGCAAAAGTAAAATCTAAGTTGTCTGTGCATATCTAAGGAGTACAGTATCCGTTCCCCTTTGCTCTGTGGAATAGGAAAGAAGGTTGGCAAATGAATGGACTGATTAATAGCCTAGCCACAATGGATACCACCTTGGGCATGAAGGAGGGGTTGATTCTGAGGGACACCCTGTCCGCATGAAAGATGATGAAAGGCTCCACTGCCATAAGGGCCTGTAATTCAGATACCCTTCTTGCAGAAGTGATTGCTAAAAGGAAGGCTGTTTTCCAAGAAAGGAATTTTAAATCTGCAGTGGCAGCTGGCTTGAAAGGAGGAAGAGTGAGTTTCTCCAATACAAAGTTAAGGTCCCAGGCTGGGGTAGGGGCTCTCCAGGGTGGTCTTAAGTTTTTGGCCCCTCTGAGGAATTGCTTCAGCAGTGGATGAGAGAAGAGGGGTGGCTCTGTATTAAAATGAGCTGAAATGGCCAAGGCATGAATTTTGATGGAAGAAAAGGAAATGCCCTTGTGAAGCATCTCAGTTAAGTATTAAATGTGTGGTAAATTGGGCACTGTTGTGTCCATCCCCTGAGTCTGACTCGAGGAACAGAATCTTTTCCATTTTTCAGCACAGGATTTTCTAGTACTAGGCCTCCTTGCCTCCAGAATGACATCCATCACTTGCTTACTGAGGGATGGTAACGGAGAGATCATGTAATTAGCCAGGTTGCAAGATTCCGGGTTTGAAGCTGTGGGTGCAGAATATGGCCCTCCTGCTGGGACAGCAGGGCAGGGGTCTGAGGCAGGTGCCATGGTTCCAGAAGTGACACACTGCGCAGGAGGTGGTACCAGTGTTGGCGTGGCCAGTCTGGTGCACTAAGTATTGCCCTTGGTTTGTCCTGTTTGATCTTTAGTAGCACTTTGGAGAGGAGAGGCAGAGGGGGAAAGGCAAAAACTGATAGGTTTTCCAGGTGAAGGACAAGGCCATCCACTTTCCAAGCTTGTCTGTGGGGAGTCCTTGTGCAGAATTTGTCCAACTGTTAGTTCTGAGGGGAGGCAAACAGGTCTATCTCTGGGCTCCCCCATTTGTTTCTCAGAATGTTGAATATCTTTGGTTCATAGGTTGGTACTAGGCTATCGGCCCTAAGGCCTATGCAAGCCTAGCCATAACAATTCCCTGGAAATTGTTTCCCACAATATTTACTTCTCTGGGCCCCTGTCTAGCAGGGCGACTGACATGATCCCTGGGGTGAATTTCCTATCTCCCATCCGATCTTCAAGGTTCCTTTTGAAGAGGGCCAATGAGGTGCTCTGCTTGGCATGTATGGGCAGTCTATTTCAGAGTATGGGGAGTCTCTGGGTCAGGAACCTATCCCTCCAGCATGTTTTGTTCATTGTGATGATAAGGTTTAGATCCCTGGAGCGTGTGGCTCTGAGGGATTGGGATTTCTTTAAGTGGAGCATGTCCAACAGCTCAGGGTTTGACATGGCCTTGTATGTTAAGCAGAGATCACCTCTGAGTAGACGATATGCCACAGAGTATAGCTGGAGTTTTTTTTAGACGGTCAGCATATGGCATCTGCTTTAGGCCTGTGATTCTTTTAGTGAGGTATTTCTGTGGCCTTTCCAGCTGTTGCAGATGTCTTGTGAGGTACATACCAAATGGAGCATTATACTGTATAATGGGTCTAATGAGGGATGAGTACAGTGGGACAATGACCTCCTTTTGTCTGGATGAAAAGCCCTTAGTGATGAGGTGTGCCATGTAGAAGGATTTCCTGACTGTTGTGGCGATGTGGTTATCGAAAGTGAGACCACTGTCCACTTGTGTCCCTAAGTCTCTCATCACACTTTCAATGTTTAGTGTCCTGCCACCTATGTGGTAGTTCATGGGTACATGTTTTTTTCCAAAGGGGATGACTATACATTTCTTGGCATTAAGCTTGAGCCCATGGCTCTGGCACCAGGCATCTGTTTCTTGTAAGGCCCTTTTGTAGAATATCCACATCATTTGGGGATTCAATAATGGCCCCCAGTTTGTAGTCATCTGCAAACTTTGTTAGCCAGAGTCCCTTAGTGTTGGCCTGTACTTCAGAGAAGTAGATGCCAAACAAGAGTGGTCCCAGGACTGAACCCTGAGGTACTCCACTTGTCACTTGTCTGGAGCTGGATTTGGAGTCGGCTACTTTTACAGTCTGGGTTCTGTCAGTAAGCCAGTTGGCAACCCATCGAGTGACGTGGGGTTTTATGCCCAGCTTAGTAAGTTTATCTATGATTCCAGAGTGGGGGATGGTGTTGAAGGCCTTGGCAAGGTCCAGATAGGCTGTGTGAACCTCCTTACCCTCGTTCACAGCTCTGGAGACCGATTCAAAGAAGTCAATCAGATTCAGGAGACAAGATCGGCCCTTCACAAACCCAAACTGGGTGGGGTCCAGTGTCTGGAGGTTGCCAATGTCTTTGTTTATAAGTTCCATGATAATGCGTTCCATGCCCTTGCAGATCAGGCTTGTCAGACTGATGGGACGGTAGTTCCCGGGATCCAAGGTGGATCCTCCCTTGTGGATCGGGATAACTGTAGCTGTGCGCCACTCAGTGGGCACGAAGCCTGAGGTGAGGCTATGACTAAACATGACACTTAGGTGGGGTGCCAGTTCATTTTGTAGTTCATGTAGTACACAGCCTGGAATGTCATCTGGTCCCATGGATGTTGTATTCTTAGCTTTGGAGAGTGCTGTTTCTAACTGTGTGGCTGTGATTATCGGAATTTGGCAATGTTTTGGTATTGAGATAGGCCCTTTAGGGGGTGAGAGGGGAGTGAAGTTGGCACTAAATCGATCTGCCAGGATATTGGCAATATCCTTGGGATCAGTATATTTAATGCCATTCTGTTGTAGCTCAGAGCAGATCTGAGCATTGCCATTTAGATTCTTGACATAACTATAGAATGCCTTGTGATTGTCTTTGCAATCTTTGGCAATTTTATTTTCGTAACTAGCTTTTGAGGATTTTATGAGGGATCTCAGCTTCTTACTGAGGCTGGTGAGGGAGTTTTTTGCATCCTGGGATTTTCTTCTTTTCTGCAACAGTTTCTTCCTTCTGTTGTACAGTTTGTTTATAGCAGGGGACCACCAGATTGGCTTCCTTTTTTTGGAGAAGAGCATCTTGGTTCTATTTGCGATGGCATGATTCATGCACGAGTGGATGTGCTCATACAGTGCCTTAGTGTAGGATTCTGCAGACGAACTTCCAGTTCCCGTCTGTGTGGGTGTTGTGAAATTTGTCACTTCTGACTTCAGTAGCATGAAGTTGGCTTTGGAGAAGTTTTTTAAGGAGGTTTCCTTACTGGGGGGTGGGGGTGGGATGTGGATGTCAAGGGTGATTTGCTTATGGTCAGACCAATGAGGGGGTGACCACTGGTGTGAAGCATCTATCTCCCATGTTGGAAATGACCAGGTCTAGGATATTCAAGCCCCTGGTGGGACAATGGATTAGTTGATCCAGGGCGTTGGAATTTATGAATTCGAAGAACCGTTGGGAAAAGGAGTTGATACCGAGTAGTTTTCCCAATTAATGGCAGGGTAGTAGTTTGGTTCCAGTTTCCACTCGTGTGGGTCCATGAGGTTTCTGCTTAGGTCATCTGCCAGTGTATTTAGCTTGTGTGGCAGGAATTGAGCTTGTAGGTGCACTTGGTAGCTCAAGGCGGTGTTCCACAGAGCCATGGCTAGTCTGCAGAGAGGGTACGAGTGGGTTCCCCCCCTGCTTGTTTATGTACTACATAACAGTGGTGTTGTCCGTCTTTACCAATAACTGTTCTGGAAGAATGTGGTCCTTGAAGGCTGTCAGAGCATTCTGTACAGATAACATTTCTTTTTGATTGATATGCAGGTGCATTTGACTCAGGTTCCATTTGCCCTGAATGCACTGCCCTGCCAAGTGGGCCCTCCATGCATAGTCTGATGCATCTGTTGTTAGGGTTTGGGTGGCAGGCAGTAGAGTGAATGGCAGTCCCTTGTTGTGGTAGCAGGCCTGTGCTCACCAAAGGAACTCTGTCTTTAAGAAAGGGATGATAGGAATCATTGATTCTAGGTCCTGAGAATGTTGACACCATAGGCTTTTAGATACCATTGTAGCTTCCTCATATGCAGTCTTGCATATGGAATTAGTAGAATGCAAGAGGCCATGAACATCAGGGCTTGGAGTATTTTCCTTGCAAATAGCTGGGTCTTTGCGGCCAGTAGTTTGAAGTAGGCTGTCAAATTAACTTGTTTCTCTAGTGTGAGGTAGGCCATCTGGGAAGTTGTATTCAAGCTTGCTCCCAGAAATACAATTTGCTGGCAGGGTACCAGACGTGATTTATTTTATGTACGCCAGAGAAGTTAGTAATTTCTTTACAAATGCCAGATGATTTAATAGCATATCCTGGCTTTCTGCCTGAATTAGACAATCGTCCAGGTATGGGTATATCTGAATATTTCTTTGCCTGCAAAATGCAATGACTGGAGCTAGGCACTTTGTGAATACCCTGGGTGCAGTAGATAAGCCAAAGGGCAGTGCAGAGAACTGATAGTGCATGCAGCCTGCTCTGAAGCATAGGTATCTTCTGCAAGATTCCCTTATTGGGATGTGCAGGTAGGCTTCCTTTAAATCCAGAGTTGCCAACCAGGCATTTTTTGCCTAGCATGGGAAGCAGCTGATGAAGAGTTAGCATTTTGAATTTTGGGATTTCCAAAAAAAGTGTTTAGGTTAGACAGGTCCAGGATAGAGGATGTCAGGAATAGTCTTTTCTGGGTACCAGGAAAAGTCTTGAGTAAAAACCTTGCCCCCATTCCTCTTCTGGGATAGGTTGAACAGCCCTGATCTTAGAAGAGAGAGAACCTGCTTTTGGGCCTCTGCCCACTGATTTGGGGGTAGGTCTGGCCAACCGTTTGGGGTTGGTAAGGAGTGGAAGTGGAATCTGTATCCTTGGGAAACTATATTTAAAACCCATTTGTCTCAGGTAATGGATTCCCACTTTTTTGCATGCGGGGTGATCTTTCCCCCTAAAGGAACTGTCAGTTGAGGAGGGCTTGGAAGGTTTAAAGTTGTCATTGTGACAGTTTACCATAGGGGGGTGTCTTACTACTCCCAGCTTTGGAAGTGGGAGCCCCCCACTGCTTTTGCCTGTGAGTACCTTGAGACTGAAGCCTGGGTGGTCTGCTCGTTCTGGGTTTGGACTGAGAAGGCCTGGAAGAGGCAGGAAAGGACCAATTCTTAGAAGGCAGTGCCTACTAAATCTGGGAGGCTGTACTTGTAGGAAATCTTTAACAGTTTGCATAGATTTAGTTTTTTCTCCATCTTTTAAGTACTACTTCTGCTTTGTTGCCAAACAGGTGGTCTTGGTTCAATGGAGCATCCAGAAATTTAGCTTTAACATGAGCTGGCAAAGATTGCTCCTTAAGCCAAGCATACATTCCAAGTACAGACCCAGTCACAGCAGCCCTGCAAGATGCCTCTAATGAATCAAAAACACATTGCAAAGTATGTTTTCCATCTTGTTCAGCAGAATGCATTAAATCCTGTAATTCTTTATTTTCAGCACAGTCAGGAATCAACATAATTTTCTGTTTAAGCAATCCAGTAATATGCTGCTGATACTTTAACATATGAAACTGGCAGTTTAAGGCCCTAATGGCCAAAGTTGCAGAAGTGTATACCTTCTTATCCCACCTGTTCAGGGCCCTGGAATCTCTATCAGAGGGGGTAGGGTTTTTGGCAGTCATAGTTTTAATGCCTTTGGGTCCCTGTGAAATGGTCTCAGGATCTGCAGTAGGATTCTTAAAGAGGAACTTGAGAGAGTCAGGTACTCTAATACCTGTCCTGTTTTCTGGGAGCCGCAGGTAAAGTGTCAGGGGCCAGACTAGATTCCAAGAAAATATCATCTACAATGTCCAGTCCAGGAGGGATAGCTAAAGGCCTATGTTGTTAGGAGTAAGAATTCCCTAAGCCTCTTTTTGGAGTCAGACTAATCCTGGCTTTCCCAGTGGAAATGCTCCCTAAGAGCATGCAAAGTTTCACCAAAAGAGAAATCCTCTGGAAGGGAAGCAGAGGGAATGCAGTCCTCTACATCAGAATCCTCATAAGTAGATAAGGGCAACTCCTGGCCATGAGACAAAACAGAAATTTCAGAATCCTGATCAGAAGAATCAGAAGGAAAATCAGTCCTAAGTCTCTTAGAGGGAGAAGGGTGGCTTCCCCCTGATTAGAGTAATAAGGTCTTCAGCCATTCTTTTCATTTGTTTTTTAGGCCTAGGGGCCTGACCATGCAGACAGGGCATCGGTTTTCTAGGTGTGAATTGAGTTTTAGGCCTTGAAGAAGATGGAATCGGTTTAATATGCAAGTCAGTAGGCCTGAATACACCCTCAGAAGACGGTGCGTGCACAACGCCTCTGGATCCATCCAAGGTAGAGACATCTGCAGGTTCCACAGTCAAAGAAGCATCTCGCAGCATACCAAACTCCGAATGGGTCTCAGTAGAGGCCTGTGAATCTGAAGTAGCGGGTATCAGGGGCTGTGAAAGCGCCTCACTGAGTACCAGCGAACTGGCGACTAGCTTAGGAGAAGCGTCATCATCAGCTTTGGACCTATGCTGTCTCTGTCTTTATCTTTGCGTTTTTTTGGAATGTCAGTAGTCGGGTGGCTTACTGAAGCCATTTCTGGATAATTGAACCAAATACCAAAATATTTAGATGCGAAAATGAACTGACGATGAATAGTTCGAGGTTTGAATAAGGCACAAAACCGGCAGCGAGGTACGTCGTGGTCTGGGCCTAAGCAAGGAATGCAGTATGAATGAAAATTTTTATGAGGTATTTGCTTTCCACAAGAAATACAATTGTTAACTTTTACTGATATCGGTTAAGAGCAAGAAAAAGGATCCCCAATGGGGTACTTAACTTAGTTGAAGACTTCAGATCTGAAACTCAAAAACAAAAATTTCAGGCGTTGGCCGACCGGCACTTGCGAATTGCTTCTGCTTCGGGCAGCGCACTGCAAGAAAGACTGATGTAATGGCATCAGCTGCATGCTTTACACCCCTGACTACCTGACATCATGGAAGGTAAGACAGCAACTGATGCAGGACCCAAGACTTTGATAATCAGGCTGACTGTGGGCTATCTGCAAGCAGATAACCCAAATGTAATGACTGCAACAGTGAAACACGAAGAACATCTGGTCTAATATTAAGGACGCCTTTAAGAAATTGTTTCACCTCAAATCGAGCAGCTAAAGGAGGAGAAAAAAGCAAACAAGGAGAGATGGCTGATAGGTGGGCCTTAACCCTGTGAGGTAATGTGTGATGATTGCCCCTGGCTAGATGCAGAAAAGGGAACCAGTGCTGTTGCAGCCAAAAGGGATTCACCAACAAGATTTTGGGAGCATCCTGTTGAATTTTTAACAGGACATTCGTAATGAGAGGAAGTGGAGGGAATCTATAAAGAAACATCCCCTTCCAAGAGAATGAAAGGGAGTCCATCTTCCATACCAGAAGACCTGGGACTTTGACACAAAATAGAGGAAGTTTTCTGTTCAGAGAGGAGGCAAAATGATCCACTTGAGGAGTACCCCACTGGTGGATAATGTCCAGAAAAACATCCCTGTGAAGCATCCATTTCTGGGACTGAGTTAAGAACCTGTTCTGAGTGTCTGCCACAAAGTTCTGACCGGAAAGGATATAAACTAACTGAAAAGTCACTTAACAGCAAGATCCCATACTAGAAGTGCCAACCAGCTAAGAAGATAAGATGTTGTTCCTCCTAGTTTGTTGATATACCACATCACTGTGGTCTTGTCTGTGAATACCTTGAGAGGCCCTGGAAAAAAGACAGACTGAAAGGCCTGAATAGCCAGCAGAAGAGCTCTCATCTCAGACAGTGATGTGCTCCTTCTGCTGACAAGGCGAACATACCCCCTGTACCTTTACAGAG
Source organism: Protopterus annectens (assembly GCF_019279795.1). Classification (NCBI taxonomy): domain Eukaryota; kingdom Metazoa; phylum Chordata; order Ceratodontiformes; family Protopteridae; genus Protopterus; species Protopterus annectens. The sequence continues at coordinate 1,736,493,179 of NC_056741.1, read as the reverse complement.
CCAAACATTGCTCCCCATCATATGTCTGAGGCATCTGTGAACAATTCCTGAGGGAACAGGGGAATAGAAAAGGGATCCCTGGACTGAGAGACAAATGCTGAATCCACTACAGAACTTCTTGTCTGAAGCAAGGAAGAAGAGGAACTATAAAATTCTACAGGATGAACTTGCTAAAGCCACACTGACTTAAGAAAATACTGAAACCTTCTCATATGAAGTTTGGCTAGAGGGAGCATTGGAATAGTGGATACCATGAAACCCAGAACTCTCAAATCCATGGCAGTAATGGAAGCCAGAGGAAGAAGTGTGTGAAAGAAAGGAATGAGAGTTAAGGCCTTTGGAGATGGCAGTGATGCAAGCATTGGGACTGTCTGAATCTTGCAACCCAGAAAAAGTACAGTTGTGTACCTACCATAAATGTAGATGTTCGAGTGCATTCACTGTTGCAGTCATTACACTTGGGGTTATCCTGCCGTCAGGCGGTCCCGCAGTCTGCCAGAGTTCCAAAGTCTTGGTCCGGCGTTGGTTGCTGTCGCCTCTTCCCTGACGTCAGTGCGCCAGGGGTATAAAAGTTGCAACTGACGCCATTTTCTTCAGTTTTTCTTGCCCCAGATGTCAGGTGACCCCAGATATGAAGGCTGTAAAGATAAAAGTATGCCAAACAACCATGCATATATCACTAAAAACATTTCCTTTTTCTAAAAGCAAATACACCACATAGGTTGTATAGAGTTGAGAAGTACAGAATAGTCCCAGCAAAGAGGGGGATGGTGGGTGGGTAACCAGGACTGCAACAGTGAATACACTCGAACATCTACATTTATGGTAGGTACACAACTGTACTATGTTCATCGTGTATCACTGCTGCAGTCATTACACTTGGGTAGAATCCCAAAGCTGAGGCAGGGTGGCTGGGTCTAGATTGGATTTGGCGAGGCTAACAAGCCCTGCAGAACTGCAGTGGCAAAGCCTACTCTGGATTTGGAGTAGAGAGGAAGGTGGTAGTGCTTGGTAAAAGTGTGCACTGAGCTCCAGGTTGCAGCTTCTAATATGTCTTTGGTTGGTACCCCTCTGAGGAAAGCTGCTGAAGTGGCTGCTGCTCTGGTAGAATGAGGCCTAATGCCCTTAGGCACAGATTTGCCATGTTGTGCATAACAGAAGCGGATGCAGTGTCCTATCCATTTGGAGACTGTCTGCTTTGTAATAGGTTTTCCTTGTGATCCTGCAGCATATGCTACAAACAGTTGCTCAGTTTTTCTGAAGGCTTTTGTTTTGTCCAAGTAGAATCGTAGCTGCCTGTGTATATCCAAAGAGTGCAGAAGTCTTTCCCCTTTATTCTGGGGATTTGGGTAGAAGTTAGGCAAATTAATAGTTTGGTTTAAGGCCACATTGGAGACCACTTTTGGCATGAATGTTGGGTTTGTCCTTAGAGAAACCCTGTCCTGGTGAAAAATGAGGAACGGTTCCACAGCCATCAATGCCTGTAACTCTGAAACTCTTCTTGCTGAAGTTATTGCTAGGAGCAGAGCAGTTTTCCATGACAAGAATTTTAGATCAGCTGTGCTGGCTGGTTCAAAAGGAGGCAGTGTTAGTTTTTCTAAAACAAAATTGAGGTCCCAAGTAGGTACTGGTGCTCTCCTAGGGGGTCTTATATTCTTCGCCCCTCTGAGGTACTGTCGTAGTAGAGGATGTGAAAAAAATAGGAGGATCTGTATTGTAATGACCTGAAATGGCAGAGGCATGGATCTTAATAGAAGAAAAGGATAGGCCTTTGTCCAACATCTCAGTCAGGTATTGTAAAATCTGAGGCATATTAGGTACCAGTGGGTTGAGCCCATGTGCCTGGTTCCAAGCACAGAATCTCTTCCATTTTTCCGTATAAGATTTCCTAGTGCTGGGTCTCCTGGCTTCCAAAATTACATCCATAACAGCTTTAGAGAGAGGTGCAGTCTGAGTGGCTACATTATCTGCCATGCTGCCAGGTTTAAGGTTCTGAGTTGACTGTGCAGAATCTGATTGTTTTGCAGTGTCAGAAGATGAGGGATTTGCGGTAGAGGCCAAGGCGGGCCTTGGGACAAAATCTTTAGGATTGGGTACCAGTGCTGGCGTGGCCAGTCTGGTGCAATCAGGATCATTTTTGGCCTCTCTTGTCTGACTTTTAGAAGCACCTTGGTGAGAAGAGGCATCGGAGGGAAGGCATAGACTGACAGGTGTTTCCAGTTGAAAGATAGAGCATCCACTTTCCATGCTTGAGAGCGATAAGCCCTTGTGCAAAATTTCTGTAATTGGCAATTGTGAGGGGAAGCAAAAAGATCTATGTCTGGGCGTCCCCATTCCCTTGTTATCATTTTGAACACTTGTGGATTTAGCTTCCATTTGTGAGGATCCATGAGATCTCTGCTTAGTTCGTCTGCCAGTGTATTTTTTGTTCCTGGCAGGAATTGTGCTTGCAGATGTACCTGGTAAGTCAGTGCTGTGTTCCACAAAGTCATGGCTTGTCTGCACAGGGGTAGAAATGTGTGCCCCCTTGCTTGTTTATGTACCACATAACTGTGGTATTGTCCGTCTTTATTAATAATTGTCCTGGGTGTATTAGGTCCTTGAAGGCTGTCAGGGCATTCTGTACAGCTAGCATATCTTTTTAATTGATGTGAAGATGCATTTGTTCCTTGGGCCATGTGCCTTGAATACATTTTCCTGCCATATGCGCTCCCCAGGCGTAATCAGATGCATCCGTTGTTATTGTCTGCCTGGCTGTGGGTAAGGTGAAAGGCTGTCCCTTGTTGTGGTGACAGGCCTGGGACCACCATCGAAACTCCTGTTTTAGGCAGGGAATCAAGGTGATGATTGTCTCTAGGCTGTGACAATGCTGAGTCCAAACACTTTTTAGATACCATTGTAGTTTCCTCATATGCAGTTTGGCATATGGAATTAGTAGAATGCAAGATGCCATGAAACCCAGGGCCTGCAGAATTTTTCTTGCAGGGAGCTGGGTCTTTGTTGCCATCATTTGAAAGTAATGAGTCAGTTGCCTTTGTCTGGCGTGAGATAAGCCATCTGGGTAGTTGTATTTAAGCTTGCACCCAGGAATACTATCTCTTGAGAGGGCACTAGTTTTGATTTCTTTTTGTTTACCATGTACCCTAGGCAAATTAGTAATCTTTTTACAAATGCCACGTGCTTTAGAAGAATGTCCTTGCTCTCTGCTTGAATAAGGCAGTCGTCCAAGTAGGGATATATTTGAATTCCTTTTTGTCTGCAAAATGCAATTACTGGTGCCAGGCATTTTGTGAAGACCCTGGGCACAGTAGATAAGCCAAAGGGCAGTGCAGAGAATTGGTAATGCATTGAGCCTGCTATAAATCTGAGGTATCTTCTGCACAATTGTTTCATTGAGACATGCAGGTATGCCTCCTTGATCTCCAAAGTAACTAGCCTAGCCTCTTTGCCCAGCATGGGCAAGAGTTGATGTAGTGTTAACATTTTGAATTTTGGAACATCCAGGAAAGTATTTAGGATTGACAGGTCCAGTATTGGTCTCCATGCTTTGTCCTTTCTGGGTACTAGGAAAAGTCGTGAGTAAAATCCTTGGCCCTGTTCTTCTTGTGGAACATTGTGAATAGCTCCCATATCCATAAGAGCTGCAATCTGTTTTTGTGCCTCTGCCCATTGGTTTTGTGGCAGGTTTGGCATACCTTTTGGTTTTGGAAGCGTGTGGAAGTGGAACCTGTACCCTTGAGAAACAATATTCAACACCCATTGGTCTTGGGTGATCATGTGCCAATTTTTTGAGAAAAGTGCTAGCTTTCCCCCTAGGGGTGCTGTCAACTGGTAAGAGCTTGGCATTTGCAGAGGGAAGTCATTGTGACCGTTTCCCTATACGGTTGTGATTGGTCTTCTCCTCCTTTGGGGGCTGAAGCACCCCATTGTTTAGGTCTGTAGGAGCCTTGGAGCCGAGATCTGCCTCTTGGGCGTCTGTATCTGCCTCTTTGTGGCCTGTCTGACACTGGAAAGGACCAATTTTTTGAAGGCCAGTTTCTGCTAAATCTAGGTGGCTGAACCTGTAAGAAATCTTTCACAGTTTGCATTGACTTTGCTTTATCCTCCATTTTCTTTAACACCTCTTCTGCCTTAACACCAAACAAAGTATCATGCTGTAGTGGAACATCCAATAATTTCATTTTAACATGGTCAGGTAAACTTTGTTCTTTCAACCAAGTATGTCTTCGAATAACTGAGCCTGTAACTGCGGCTCTACAAGAAGCCTCTAATGAATCAAAACTACATTGCAGAATATGCTTTCCCACTTGATCAACTGCATGCAATAAATCCTGCATTTCTTTACTGTCAGGACCTTCCATATTTGTAATCATTTTCTGCTTTAACAATGACATGAGATACTGCTGATATTTAAGCATGTGAAATTGACAGTTTAAAGCTCTTACAGCTAAAGTAGCAGAAGTGTAAACTTTTTCCCCCATCTGTCCAGAGCTCTAGAATCCCTATCTGAGGGGACAGGATTTTTGGCAGTGGAAGCTTTAACCCCTTTTGGACCCTGAGAAATAGTTTCTGGGTCCGCAGCAGGGTTTTTGTAAAGAAATTTATGAGAGTCAGGGACACGGTAGTACCTGTCTGGCTTTACTGGTGCAGGGGGTAAAGAATCTGGAGACAGACTGGATTCAGAAAAAACATCATCAACAATATCAAGCACAGGGGGGATAGCCAAGGGCCTGTGCTGAGGCAATAGAAGGAAATCTCTGAGCCTTTTCTTGGATTCTGAATAATCCTGGCTCTCCCTATGGAAATGCTCCCTCATGGTGTGCAGGGTTTCCCCAAAAGAGTAATCCTCAGGCGGTGAGGCTGAAGGAATGGACTCTTCAGTATCAGAGTCCTCATAGGAAGGAAGAGAATAGCCCTGGTCAGAAGAAGAATCAGAAGTAATGGAAACCTGATCAGAGGAATCATAATCAGTGTCTTGCCTACGCCTTTTGCCAGGAGGGGGATGGGAGCCCCTGATTAAAGTAATAAGGTCTTCAGCCATTTTAAGCATCTGTTTCTTAGGCATGGAGGACTGTTCTGGAGAATGCTGCACTTGTTTCTTGGTCTTTAATGGTGTCTTTGGCTTTGCCTTTGCTGCTGTACTAGCTTTAATTGTAAGCTGTGAAGGTCTGAAAACACCCTCAGAAGCCGGTGCCTGCTCAGCAGCTCCAGACCCATCTGAGGGTATATTTTCCATAGGCCCAATACCTTGAGTTTCCACAGGCCTCGGTGTCTCCACGTGGCTGTTGGTTGCAGCCTGTGGCTCTGAGGTAGCGGGTGTCAGGGGCTGCGAAAGCGCCTCACTGAGAACCGGCGACTGGCCTGGAAGAGGCTTCGTCGTCGGTTTTGGACCTCGGATGCCTGTCCTTTTCTTTGTCTTTGCATTTTTTATACATTCCGGTCGTCGGTTGTTCCGACGGCATTGTGTAATTAAATCTTCGTCCAAAATAATGTAAAGCAAAATCAAACCGACGTTTAATAGTGTGTTTATTAAATCTAGCACAAAACCGACAACTAGTGACGTCGTGGTCAGGGCCTAGGCAAGGAATGCAGTAAGAGTGAAAGTCCTTATGAGGTATTTGCTTTCCACAAGAAATACAATTATTAACTTTTACTGACATCGGTCTGGAGCAAGAAAAAGTTTCCCCAACGGGGTACTTAGCTTTATTGAAGACTTCAGTTCTGAAACTCAATTTTGAAAATCTCAGGAGTCGGCCGACCGGCACTTGCAAACTGCTTATGCTTCGGGCACCACGCAGCAAGAAAGACTGGAGAAAATGGCATCGGTTGCAACTTTTATACCCCTGGCGCACTGACGTCAGGGAAGAGGCGACAGCAACCGATGCCGGACCAAGACTTTGGAACTCTGGCTGACTGCGGGCCCGCCTGATGGCAGGATAACCCCAAGTGTAATGACTGCAACAGTGAAACACGATGAACATCATAATCCTGAGAAGGAGTCAGAGAAGACTTTTTGAAATGTATAGTGAACCCCAGGCTCTGAAGAAGGGATACGGCAAAAAGAAGATTTTGCAAAAGGGTCTCTGGAGAGGATGCCTGAATCAACAGGTTATCCAAGTAAGAAAATATTGGGATTCCTAGAAGTCTGCAAAAAGCAATCACAGGAGTAAGACATTTGCTGAACACCCTTGGGGTAGTAAAAAAGCCAAAATGGCAAAGCGGAGAACTGAAAATGCCAGCAAGCAACAGAGAACGGCAAAACGTCCTAAA